>NC_047123.1:6123145-6423145 GCF_902500255.1 Thalassophryne amazonica | reverse complement strand
ACAGTTAAAAGCAATGATGGTCAGATGTTCTGATCAAAGGTTAATTAGGCTCAAAGATGATCAGAATCATAAGCTAACTGGGATAGAAATTTACCCATAAACATCAAAGGTCAAGGTCAAAAGTTAAACACATCAAAGGTCAACATCACACTTCAGCAACCAGGAATAAAAGCAGGCAATTTAGATCAAAGATCTCAACATCACTTCAAATGTGCTTCTGTTCTTGTCCTTTTATGTACTAATCAAATTTATTAAAAATTCAAATTAATTTATATAGCGCCAATTCACGACAAAATCGTCTCAAGGTGCTTCACAACATAATTAAAAATTTAAAACACAATAAAAACCATAAAAGAAAAACAGCAGTAAAAGAATACAAGATTAAAAACACATAACACTAATGATAAAACAGGGAAAATAAATGAGTCTTTAAACGTGATTTAAAAGTCTCCACAGTGTCCGACTGCCGAATGTGTGCCGGCAGATCGTTCCACAGAGCTGGGGCACGATAGGAAAAAGCTCTGTGACCGGCAGACTTTTTATTCACCCTGGGAACACACAGAAGTCCTGCACCCTGAGAACGCAGGGCCCGAGCTGGTACATAGGTGCTTATCAAGTCAGCCAGATAGGGAGGTGCAAGTCCATGAACAATTTTATAAACTAAAATCAGTACTTTAAAATCCGATCTTGCAGAAACAGGAAGCCAGTGCAGGGACGCCAAGATTGGCGTAATGTGGTCAGACTTTCTGCTCCGTGTCAAAAGTCTGGCAGCAGCATTCTGAACCAATTGAAGACCCCTGATCCTGGACTGCGGTAAGCCAGAGAATAGAGCATTACAATAGTTCAATCTAGAAGAGACAAACGCATGAATCAAAGTCTCAGCATCAGCCATAGACAGAATAGGACGAATCCTCGCTATATTTCGCAAATGGAAGAAGGCAGTCCTTGTAATGTCTCTAATGTGGAGATCAAAGGACAACGCAGGATCAAAAATTACTCCAAGGTTCCTCACTTTATCCGTATGATGTATAACACACAGACCTAAGCTAAATGCTAGCTGATCAAATTGATGCCGATATCTCGCTGGACCAAAAACCATAACTTCAGTCTTATCAGAATTTAAAAGTAGGAAGTTACTAGACATCCAACTTCTTACTGATGCAAGACAATCTTCTAAGGATTTTATGTGAGTAAGATTACCAGCAGTTATTGGCATATACAATTGAGTGTCATCAGCATAGCAATGAAAGGGAATCCCAAAACGCCGCAATATATTCCCGAGGGGTGCTACATAAAGAGAAAAAAGCAAGGGGCCCAAAACGGATCCCTGAGGAACCCCAAACGTCATGTCTCTACGATCGGAGGAGGTTCCATTACACAATACACAGTAGGAACGACTGGACAGGTACGACGTCAACCATGCAAGAGCAGTTCCAGTAATCCCAAAGTGATTCTCCAGCCTATTGAGTAGAATATGGTAATCCACAGTATCAAATGCAGCACTAAGATCCAGCAGCACCAGGACCGTAGTGATATCCGAGTCCATTGCTCGCAAAAGGTCATTCACTACTTTAGTAAGTGCTGTCTCTGTGGAGTGAAATTTTCTAAAAGCAGACTGCAGTGGCTCAAAAAGATTATTCTCAGTGAGGTAGTCCACGAGCTGTCGCGAGACCACTTTTTCCAGGATTTTAGAACAAAATGACAGATTTGATATCGGTCTATAATTCTTCAATATTCTACACTAGGGTCGAGATTAGATTTTTTAAGTAATGGTTTGATCACTGCAGACTTAATCAGCTCTTTCCTCCTTTCTTAGATGCTGCATTTCATTTACGGGGTAAGAAGGACATGAAATGTTTCTGGAATCGTTTAAGGGATCTTGTCTGTCTTGGTTTTTGCTGATATGTCTTCCTTATGTGGCCTGATCTTTTATTTTCAGATTAGACATTGTGCAGCTACTATTTTCCCAGAGTTCCCCTCTCAGCCCCCTAAACATCCTTGGGTGGACCTATTTGAACTTGTGCCCCTTAAGAAAGCTGTTATATTACAGATATTCTTGCACAAACTGTGCAAGAATATCTGTAATATAAACATCTTGGATACAACATACAACATCTTGGATCACTGAAAACCTTTAGGCCTGATTGAACTGATTGTCGTGGCTGTGTTTTATTTTTTTTTCGTAGGGTCTATGGTTAGTATTTTGGGATTGGATGTTCACAGATATTCAAGTTTTTAGCATGTTTTTTACTTTAATTGTGCTTGCACTTTTTGTAATTGATGTGCTGGTGTTTTGTCTTTTGATGGGGGGACGGAAAAATCATAAAGAAAAATCAAAGACCAGATCACATGTCATCCTGATCAAAAGTGAATAATAAGGATAAAGGATGACTGTAAATGACAAGTGATCAGTTCCAACAGAATTCAAAGGTCAATCAGGATAAAAGTTCAGCAGTCAGGATCAAAGATGAGTGACCAGGATTGAAGGTCAGCAGTCAGGGTCACAGGTGAAAGATCAGAATCAAAGGTCAACATCACAGATCAGCACTTGTGATCAAGATCACATGCCAAGAATCAAGAAATCAAGGTCAAATGTCAACATTCCTAATCAATGGTGAATATTCAGGATCAAAGACCAATAATAAAGACAAGTGACCAAGAAGAGGTGAGTTCAGAATCCCATTACTGTCTATCCACAGGTGCACACTGGCCCAGATTCCATATAATGATCCAGATCTGGTGCAGAAAATGTAAAAAAAAAAAATAAAAAAAATAAAAAAAATAATTGTTTTTGGATGAGTGGTTTCTGCTGGAGTTGAATCATCGTCTCTGGTTTGGACCTGAATTTAAATTTGAGGCTGCTGTGGGGGAGATGCACACTCCACTAAGGACCACTTCATCATTTTTACCCAAAAATGTAGCGTTCAGATTCCACTGGAACATTTTCAAACACCAGTCAGGCAACATTTTATCAAAATCTGATCAGTAAGTGAAGTGGCCACTAGGGGTCACTCAAAGACTTTATATTGTAGAGAAACAGTCAAAGGATTATAAAGAGGAATAGAGATGAACAATGAGAAAGTTGTTTATTTTGTTTCTGACGTGTTTGTCATCAGATTGATTTGATGCAGTGATGTGAATAAGTTTTTAACACGTTTGATTTTTTTTAATGACATCAAAGAAAAATTTATCCATCAATCCATTTTCTATTCTTTTTCCTTTTTTGATGTCTTTAAAAAAATTAAAAAATGTAAAAGCTCAAGAATGCACAAACCTTTTCACACCCCTGTATGTGGTTGGTGGCGATGCGCGTGCGCAGTAACCTGTCATTCTGTGACGTGATGCTTCTTGTTGCTCTCAGCACAACAAGAATGAGCCATTTTCGGTTGCTTAGCAACTGCCTCTGAACTGTGACGGGAGGGGGGCTAAGAACTCCTGTTGGTTTGTGCGACGACAAGCCACAACAATACAGGAAGTCATGCTGTTCCCTCCATAAAATAAAAGCTATTTGCAGAACACAAACTACAGCACTGAGCAAATATGTAGGCACTCGAGAATTTAAATTAGAAAATAATGATAGTGTTCCTCGCTGATGTAGGAGAAAATCTTTTTTTTTTTTTGCGGGTGTGTGGAGGACGTACATATGTTATGTACAGTGAATCCAGAAAGTATTCACAGCGTTTCACTTTTTCCACATTTTATGTTACAGCCTTATTTCAAATGGAGTAAATTATTTTTTCCCTTCAAAATTCTATTCACAACACCCCATAACAACAACATGAATATTTTTTAATTTATTAAAAATAAACCATTAAGTAATCACATGTATATAAAAATTCAAACCCTTTGCTCAGTACTTTGTTGATGCACCTTTGGCAGCAATTCCAGCCTCAAGTCTTCTTGAAAATGACGCCAAAAGCACTTTGGTAAATTTGTCTTTGCAGCACCTCTCAAGCTCCATCAGGTTGGATGGGGAGCGTCGGTGCACAGACATTTTCAGATCTCTCCAGAGATGTTCAGTCAGATTCAGGTCTGAGCTCTGGCTGGGCCACTCAAGGACATTCACAGAGTTGTCCTGAAGCCACTCCTTTGATTTCTTGGCTGTGTGCTTAGGGTCATTGTCCTGCTGAAAGATGAACCATCGCCCCAGTCTGAGGTCAAAGCGCTCTGGAGCAGGTTTTCATCCAGGATGTCTCTGTACATTGCTGCATTCATCTTTCTCTCAATCCTGACTAGTCTCCCAGTTCCTGCTGCTGAAAAACATCCCCACAGTATGATGCTGCCACCACCATGCTTCACTGTAGGGATGGTGCCTGGTTTCCTTCAAACATGATGCCAAAGAGTTCAATCTTTGTCTCATCAGACCACAGAATTTTGTTTCTCCTGGTCTGAGAGTCTTTCAGGTGCCTTTTGTCAAACTTCAGGTGGGCTGCCATGTGCTTTTTACTAAGGAGTGGCTTCCATCTGGACACTCTACCATACAGGCCTGATTGGTGGATTGCTGTAGAGATGGTTCTCCTTCTGGAAGGTTCTCCTTCCAGGTCTACAGACAATTCCTTTAACTTCATGCTTGGTTTGTGCTCTGACTGTCAACTGTGGGACCTTATATGTGGACAGGTGTGTGTCTTGACTTTCGGTCACATTTTAATTATTGATACTTCCTGATAAATAGTATTAGCAGCTTTTCATTCTCTGAACATTTCTGATCCTTCAGTTAAAAGAAATGACTGTGCATTGCAAGAGATTGCCAAAAATAAATTTAAAGATGTGTGGTTAGGTATTTTAATTATAAGTAGATATTATAAATACTGGATGTCGTGCAACCTTTTTAAACCCTGCGTGCGCACACACACACTATATATATATAAAACCGCGCAAATCTTTTTAATAGCGACAATGAGTTTTATTTTGAAACGGATATTGAAAGTGTTTTTTCTGGGTAGCTTGACCTTACTCTTCCTGTAAGCAGGTTCCTGCATCAGCGCACATAAGGTAAATAAAAAACAAAAAACAAACAGAAAATCTTTCATTTTGGTCGTAAGTGATAATTGCGACAGGTTAAATCTAAATTACTCCGTTATACGACATCATTTGTCGTATTTTCATCCTGTTTTTGGCCTCCGGTCTGTAATTGGAATATAATTGACTCCTGGTTTTGATCCTGTTTCTCGGTGCACACGGCAGGAATGGGTCCGGCGGTTCGGGTGTGTGTGCTCGGCCTGCTGCTGGGTCTGGGTTTTGGCGGACGCTGGGCCCGCAGCCTGCGCACGGCGGACCCGGTGTCGGAGGCCGACATCCAGCGGCTTCTGCACGGCGTCATGGAGCAGCTCGGCATCGCCAGGCCGCGCGTGGAGTATCCGGCCCACCAGGCCGCCAACATCGTGGGACCGCAGAGCATCCAGGGTAGGTCCACAACAACAACAAATTCTGAGAGCATCGGCAACACCTCTTGTAAAATTTTAGATGAAGTCAAACAGGAACGTGATGAATTTAAAGGGGGCCCCAACCAGATCCCAGAGCGCATCCTGGAAAAAATACTTCAACTACCACAAAATATGATATAATAACTGAGACTCAGAGATCATTGGACCCTGATCACTCGCCTTTGATCCTGATTGTTCACTTTTGCTTCTGATTGCTGACCTGTTATTACTGATCAGTGAGATTTGATCCCTGATTACCGAGCTTTAATCCCTGATCACTTAGCTTTCATTACTTAGCTTTGGCCCCTGATTGCTGGGCTTTGATCCCTGATTTCTGGGTGTTGATGCCTGATCTCTGGGCTTTGATTACTTAGCTTCGATCCCTGATTGTTGAGCTTTGATGCCTGATCTCTGGGCTTTGATTACTTAGCTTTGATCCCTGATTGTTGAGCTTTGATGCCTGATCTCTGGGCTCTGATTACTTAGCTTTAATCCCTGATTGTTGAGCTTTGATGCCTGATCTCTGGGCTCTGATTACTTAGCTTTGATCCCTGATTGTTGAGCTTTGATGCCTGATCTCTGCGCTCTGATTACTTAGCTTCAATCCCTGATTGTTGAGCTTTGATGCCTGATCTCTGGGCTTTGATTACTTAGCTTTGATCCCTGATTGTTGAGCTTTGATGCTGATCTCTGGGCTTTGATTACTTAGCTTTGATCCCTGATCACTCGCCTTTGATCCTGATTGTTCACTTTTGCTTCTGATTGCTGACCTGTTATTACTGGTCAGTGAGCTTTGATCCCTGATTACCGAGCTTTAATCCCTGATCACTTAGCTTTCATTACTTAGCTTTGGCCCCTGATTGCTGGGCTTTGATCCCTGATCCCTTAGCTTTGATACCTGATTTCTGAGCTTTGATGCCTGATCCCTGGGCTTTGATTACTTAGCTTCGATCCCTGATTGTTGAGCTGTGATGCCTGATCTCTGGGCTTTGATTACTTAGCTTCGATCCCTGATTGTTGAGCTTTGATGCCTGATCTCTGGGCTTTGATTACTTAGCTTCAATCCCTGATTGTTGAGCTTTGATGCCTGATCTCTGGGCTTTGATTACTTAGCTTCGATCCCTGATTGTTGAGCTTTGATGCCTGATCTCTGGGCTTTGATTACTTAGCTTCGATCCCTGATTGTTGAGCTTTGATGCCTGATCTCTGGGCTTTGATTACTTAGCTTCGATCCCTGATTGTTGAGCTTTGATGCCTGATCTCTGGGCTCTGATTACTTAGCTTTGATCCCTGATTGTTGAGCTTTGATGCTGATCTCTGGGCTCTGATTACTTAACTTCGATCCCTGATTGTTGAGCTTTGATGCCTGATCTCTGGGCTCTGATTACTTAGCTTCGATCCCTGATTGTTGAGCTTTGATGCCTGATCTCTGGGCTTTGATTACTTAGCTTTAATCCCTGATTGTTGAGCTTTGATGCCTGATCTCTGGGCTCTGATTACTTAGCTTTGATCCCTGATTGTTGAGCTTTGATGCCTGATCTCTGCGCTCTGATTACTTAGCTTCGATCCCTGATTGTTGAGCTTTGATGCCTGATCTCTGGGCTTTGATTACTTAGCTTTGATCCCTGATTGTTGAGCTTTGATGCTGATCTCTGGGCTTTGATTACTTAGCTTTGATCCCTGATCACTCGCCTTTGATCCTGATTGTTCACTTTTGCTTCTGATTGCTGACCTGTTATTACTGATCAGTGAGCTTTGATCCCTGATTACCGAGCTTTAATCCCTGATCACTTAGCTTTCATTACTTAGCTTTGGCCCCTGATTGCTGGGCTTTGATCCCTGATCCCTTAGCTTTGATACCTGATTTCTGAGCTTTGATGCCTGATCCCTGGGCTTTGATTACTTAGCTTCGATCCCTGATTGTTGAGCTTTGATGCCTGATCTCTGGGCTTTGATTACTTAGCTTTGATCCCTGATTGTTGAGCTTTGATGCCTGATCTCTGGGCTTTGATTACTTAGCTTTGATCCCTGATCACTCGCCTTTGATCCTGATTGTTCACTTTTGCTTCTGATTGCTGACCTGTTATTACTGATCAGTGAGCTTTGATCCCTGATTACCGAGCTTTAATCCCTGATCACTTAGCTTTCATTACTTAGCTTTGGCCCCTGATTGCTGGGCTTTGATCCCTGATCCCTTAGCTTTGATACCTGATTTCTGAGCTTTGATGCCTGATCCCTGGGCTTTGATTACTTAGCTTCGATCCCTGATTGTTGAGCTTTGATGCCTGATCTCTGGGCTCTGATTACTTAGCTTTGATCCCTGATTGTTGAGCTTTGATGCCTGATTTCTGGGCTTTGATTACTTAGCTTTGATCCCTGATTGTTGAGCTTTGATGCTGATCTCTGGGCTTTGATTACTTAGCTTTGATCCCTGATCACTCGCCTTTGATCCTGATTGTTCACTTTTGCTTCTGATTGCTGACCTGTTATTACTGATCAGTGAGCTTTGATCCCTGATTACCGAGCTTTAATCCCTGATCACTTAGCTTTCATTACTTAGCTTTGGCCCCTGATTGCTGGGCTTTGATCCCTGATCCCTTAGCTTTGATACCTGATTTCTGAGCTTTGATGCCTGATCCCTGGGCTTTGATTACTTAGCTTCGATCCCTGATTGTTGAGCTTTGATGCCTGATCTCTGGGCTTTGATTACTTAGCTTTGATCCCTGATTGTTGAGCTTTGATGCCTGATCTCTGGGCTTTGATTACTTAGCTTTGATCCCTGATCACTCGCCTTTGATCCTGATTGTTCACTTTTGCTTCTGATTGCTGACCTGTTATTACTGATCAGTGAGCTTTGATCCCTGATTACCGAGCTTTAATCCCTGATCACTTAGCTTTCATTACTTAGCTTTGGCCCCTGATTGCTGGGCTTTGATCCCTGATCCCTTAGCTTTGATACCTGATTTCTGAGCTTTGATGCCTGATCCCTGGGCTTTGATTACTTAGCTTCGATCCCTGATTGTTGAGCTTTGATGCCTGATCTCTGGGCTCTGATTACTTAGCTTTGATCCCTGATTGTTGAGCTTTGATGCTGATCTCTGGGCTCTGATTACTTAGCTTCGATCCCTGATTGTTGAGCTTTGATGCCTGATCTCTGGGCTTTGATTACTTAGCTTCGATCCTTGATTGTTGAGCTTTGATGCCTGATCTCTGGGCTTTGATTACTTAGCTTCGATCCCTGATTGTTGAGCTTTGATGCCTGATCTCTGGGCTCTGATTACTTAGCTTTGATCCCTGATTGTTGAGCTTTGATGCTGATCTCTGGGCTTTGATAACTTAGCTTTGATCCCTGATTGCTGGGCTTTGATCCCTTATCTTTGATTACTTTGCTTTAATCCCTGATTGCCTGGTTTTGATAATGTTTCGTGTACACTCGGTCATTTGCTTGATTTTGCTTTGGCTGACTGTTTCTCATACTGAGAATGTCTCTGTACTTTCAGAATAGTCTCTTCTTTGATCATAAACTCTGTGTATATTAATTACCCAAAGCACCAATGTTAATTTAATGAAAAGTACTTACTAATATGCGCGAAGCGTTGCACAGCGGCGCGAAGCTCAGTCATGGTACAGGGCATCCTAAACAGGAAGTGCCAAAATTCATTGGACTCCCCTGAAATCTGATTGGACACAGATGATTGACATGTCACGGCACCACATGTCTGTTTGAAGGACCTGCATTTTCAAATCAATGAGTCACATTGACTGCTAGGTTCCTCCTGTCCAGTAGTTGGTGCTGTATACCACAAAAAGTTCTAATCCACCTTAGTAGAAAAAGAAAAATGTTGTTTGAACTATCGACTTCTAGTCACACCAAACTCATACTGGAGAGTAAATGACCGTATTTTATGTCAGAAATGAGGTCCAGCTTGTTAAAAGCAGCATTTCTCCTTCAGGTTGCCATGTCTGTCCATTAGCTGTTTAAGAGTGCAAACATGCACTCTTAAGCTAACAGACAGCAGCTGGTTCATGCTCTGTTGGCTTATTAGTGCAGCAGATAACTGAAACAATCCTTTAAATGATGATACAAACAGCAAATTCAGCACAAATACAGCTGGAGCAAAATTAATGGAGCAGCTTTAACTTTTGACCCCTGTATAAACTGAAAGTGACCTTTGTCACCATTCTTATCACTTATCATGTTTCTATCCCCTTACCAAAAAGTAGTACATGCAAGTATGTTTCAAGTATACTTCCAGTTTACTTTTTATATACTTATCAGTATTATTTTTTGGTAAGGGTCCCCTGACTTGTCTAAAGAAAACTGGCAATAAAACAGATTATTATTTGCAGGTTTTATCAAGTTTTAGAAATTTGCTTTCAGTTTGAGTTTGAGGAAGATAATTTTAGAAATTTTTATTCTTTATTTTTTGTTTTTCTTGTATTTAAAATGGCATAAACAAGTTAAAATGTGTGAAATTCCAAGTGTTCCAATACTTTTGGAGAACACAGTATCCTAACCTTATGATGAGTGCAAAATGAGTGTGATATTATTACCGTTTTGTTTAAGGATGATTAATTTTCACTGTTGCTGCACTTTGTGTCAAATCATAGTCATATCGTTTATCATATTGATATGAAAATTCAGTAAAGTATATCTTCTATTATACATTCCAAATCTAAGGTGGAACTCTACTAGTGTTTACTAAGGTACACCGAAATATCTTAAAAAAAAAAAAAAGAGTAGAGCCACTTAGGTGCCTGGTCTTGGTCTCGAACCAGGGTGGTCAGTTGAAAAGCTTGTTTTATCCCATGGGAACTCTAACTACCCACCTAAGCGGCTCAAGAATATGGACAGCATGTATATGTGACATTTACATGACAATTTATATGACAATATTGAGACACGATCATTTGGCCATATTGTACAGCCCTACTGTCAACTAGCTGAAAACTTTGAATATTATTTTACATCTACATTAAAAAATATCTTAAAGTGGCAGGAGGTTAAGAGGGCTGTAATTAGGGGGTCAGCTGAAAAGTAACAAAAAGAAAAATGCTTAAAAAGGTGGGGAGTATATTTAGGTCCAATGTGTGGTTGACTTTTGTTGTTTTTGTCATATGCTTTATTTCCACCAGGTGGTGCTCATGAGGGGCTCCAGCACCTTGGTCCTTTTGGAAATATCCCAAACATTGTGGCTGAGCTGACGGGTGACAACGTTCCCAAAGACTTTAGTGATGACCACGGATACCCCGACCCACCAAACCCATGTCCGCTGGGCAAGACGGGTAAAACATTTACTCTTATTAAAAAAAAACACTTGAGGCACTTAATAACAATGCAGGGTTTTTTGTTTTTTTTTTCCTCATAAACGGGTGTACGGCGTCTTCAGATACCGGCTTTTCGTAGCACGTTCACATGATTCTGTGTAACTTACAGGAGCAGACGGCTGTTTGGAAAACGCACCGGACACCGCAGAATTCAGTCGAGAGTTCCAAAAACACCAGCACCTGTTTGACCCAGAACACGACTTCCCCGCTCTTGCAAAGTGGGTGAGTACGGAGATCACGTCCAGAGGTGTTGTCCAACTGAGGGCAGCATGTCTCCTTCAAATGAAGTGATGTCTTCATGTTAGAACTGTATTTTCTTTCTAATTTTCATTTCAGAACAAGGAACGTCTGTACCAAAAACTGAAGGGAGGGCCAAAAAGAAGAAAAAGGGTATAGATTTTCTTATCTGTTCTTTTCTGTGTAGATTTATGTCCTAAATCACGTCTCCGACACCAAATCTTCTCTTAAGCTTCCTGCTGTGCTTTGCATTATTTGCAGATTTTGGCTGCACAAACAGAATAAAATGATTTCTGTCTCCGTGTGTGTGCAGAGTGTCAACCCATATTTACTGGGCCAGAGGCTGAACAACGTGGTCGCCAAAAAATCTGTTCCACACTACGCTGAGGAAGAGGAGGGAGAAGCTCCCACCGTCAGTGTCATCAAATCACCAACCTAAACTCACACACCCGAGGAGACTCGCCGCAATACGCCGTGCTCTCTGAGTCGACGTTCTGCCTCCATATTTAGCATTTTGGTTAAATCTCAGTTAAATTATATATTTAGATTCTTGTATCATAAAAATGATGGCCTCCATCCATTGGACTTTATGACATCATGAGGTAGAGAGCTTTGTGATGTCATAAGGCTGGTTTTTGTGATGTGCCTCAGAATTAAATCAACTCTGATTATTCAAAGATCCCCAAATCTTGTGCTTGGCCTTTTGTATTGTTATCATATATCTATAGGCATTTGCATAACTTCCACTGCCCTCTGTTGGTTGGCAGCAGTAATTATGTCAGAGTGACAGCAACAGATTGTGAAAAGTTTGTAAATTGTCTCAGATGTAAATGCATCAAAATGAATTCAGTAAAATGCACATGGCCAGCACTGACAATCACAAGAGAACAATTATAGAAAGATTTAGGTCTGATTGAACTCTGGTACTTAGTAGTTGTAAAAGATTTAACATTTAAAGGGGTCATATTGTACAAAATCGTCGTGTGTGGGGGGGGGGGGGAGGGGGGTAGAAGATCTCCTATAAGCAAATTATAGGCTTCAAACAACATGTTTGTGACATGTGTCATGGAAGTCCATAACTGAATTCTTGTTTGCCATGTGACACGCAAGTCTGAACCAGACAAATCTGTATCTACTGTTCCTGGTGTGACAAAATAATAGCTCCTTTCCATTTAAAGCAAAGGGTACAGGCCCCTTTTTTTTTTTAAAGAATTATCACAATGGCTTATTTTGGCTTTAAAACTTAAATATATGAAGAGTTCAGATGCAAAATCCAGTAAGTATTTTTTTAATTATTAAGAAAAATGCAGTTGAAAATGGAGATTTAAAGGAAACCATATTCGGAAATGCACAGACTTTCATCAATAAAATGAAAACAGTTTGTTCAAATTCTTTCATATTTTGCACACTGATGGTCCCCTTGACAGCCAAGTACATGTTGGCCTCAACTAAAAATTTATGGTTTTGGAGATAGTGTTTTGCATCTGAACTCTTCATATGTTTTTAAGACACCCAGTGACCGACAGTATGTTGGAATGCGGAATAAATAATACGACCCCTTTAACAGGAAAATTGTCTTATGGCTTCAGCACACTTACATACACTTAGCGGACGGTTAAAAATAGGTTCCAGTTGCAGAAAGTGGTTTTGTCCTCCTGGTGAGTAGTTTTAGGGGACATTTAACCAGATTGATAAACATATTAACTCATGAACCAAAACTGTTAAAATATTCCCTTCTTGGCAGTGAATCGGTATTATATTAAGAAGATACAGAGTTCTTCACTGTACAGATCGAGTCACAGCTTGAAGTTAAATCTTTCTGTCGTGATGTGCAGCCACTGAGCTTAAAGGTTTCAGTACAAACCAAACTAATGATTACTATCTTTGTTTTGGTGATTGGTTTCTGTGGAATAATTTGACTATACCTCGTAACAGCACCTCACTTTATTCTAGTTTAATCCGTCGCGCTGGCAGCAATGAAAATGCTTCATTTTACTCAAAGGATTGTCGTGCTTTTGTATAAATAAATGATTTATCTGCATTGACATCGTTTGGAGGTGGATTTTTTTTTTCGGACAGTGAGGAGGAGGAGTGTTCTGCAGCCGAAACACAAGGCAGTTTAAAAACCTCAGTAAAAACGCAGACGACTACACAACTGTAGGAGACACTCGTGCTGTTATTTCTTCAGACCATCTTGTGAGAAACTTGGACAAACAGGTATCTGATGCTTTTTGTTACAATGAACGGGCAAATTCTCGTGTAATTTAAACATTTTCTTAAAGGGATGGTGCGTAAAACGCGCGTAAAAGCCGTGCGTAAAAGTTCGTGTTTGCCCTCCTGTGCAGGGATGAAGAGACAGTCACTGCTGACGTCTGCGGTTGCTTTGGCGATGCTGCTCAGTGCGCCGAGGAGCGCACGCGCCTTCCAGCACCCCTACAAATACAACCCGAACGAGTCGGAGATGTCGGCGCAGGTTGCCGCCAGCGGAACCTTTGTCCGGAGCGCGGGGCCCGTCACCGCCACCGACGAGGTGCTGGAGTCCAGCCAGGAAGCGCTGCACGTCACGGAGCGTCGGTACCTGAGGACGGACTGGTGCAAGACGCAGCCGATCAAGCAGACCATCCGCGAGGAGGGCTGCGTGAGCCGCACCGTCATCAACCGCTTCTGCTACGGTCAGTGCAACTCCTTCTACATCCCGCGGCACATCTACGGCGAGGACAGCGCCTTCCAGTCCTGCTCCAGCTGCAAACCCAGAACCTTCACCGCCGTCACCTACACCCTGATCTGCCCGGGCCGGGCGCCGAGCACGGCGAAGAAACGCGTGCAGCGCGTAAAGCAGTGCCGCTGCACCACCATAGACGTGGATTAAAGCCTCCGCGGAGGGAAGCGCAGCTTTACGCACAAGACAGACCTGCAAGATGTACAGGAACCTTTAAAGGGGCGGAAGGAAAGTTAACAAAAAGATGTAAGTTTAAATCACTGACAAAAATTCAAACATTGCAGGTAAAGAAGAATAAGAAAAAGGTAGTTTAACACATAATCTGTAATTTGTTCAACTTCAGTCAGTTACATCACTTCAAAGCGTGATGAAGGTCAGTCTCATGAACTGAAAGAATCTGAGTGTCCATGGACACTGTGGAGACGATCTGGACGTCACAATTCGGTCAGGTCAAGAGGTCAAAATCCCCCCCCCCCCCCACCCAAAAAAAAATAAAATCTATCCTTTTCCCTGCATTCTAAAGCAATTTGGGAAACCAAATACAGACTTTTGTCACTGTTTTTAATACCTCGTATTTATATTAAACACTGGAAATCTAATTCTGCATGCAGCAGAGTTCATCGATCAGCCTTTGTTTATGGAAGACCTTTTCCATATTTTGCCACACCTTTGGTCAGCTGTGCAGTCGGGGGGGGGGTTACAACCCCTCACCCACCCCTCTGATTCGCCACTGGAAAAAGATGCAATGAATCATCTGGGATCACAAACAAACAAAAACCTTTTTGCCGTTTATCCCCGTGATGCATCACCACTACAGAAGGCCAGTGAAGGAGACCTCAGTGACCATCACCTCATCCTGGACTCCCAGAGTTTATTTTATTTTTAAAAAACTTTCAGTTTGAAAATTGCATTTTGAACTCTTGAGTCTGCTCTGAAATAGAGAAGCTAAAGTAGGAGCATAAACATTATTTATCCATATGTATTTGGACAGTGACTCTTTGGTGTGTGTTTGTGCACATGCGCTTTGGTGCACGAACACAATGGGGTGGAAATGACACACGATGTGCTTACAGTGCATTTTATTCATTATTTCTGAATAGACCTAAATCTGATTTACACCCTGAGGTCAGAGGTGTGGTCCTGATCTCTGGATCAATATGAGGATTGTTTTCAATACCAGTCATCACTTTTACAGCCAGTTTTCTTTCGACAGATCAGACGATGGATGTGTGAACATTTCAAAGTCATTGAATATGTCTTCATACAAATGGTGGGGTACTCTGTGGTAAATCCTTCCATCCCCCGACTGGTGTAAAATAAGGTGGCTGTATAAGTGACCATTTGCATCAACTTAATCCTCATATTTTTAGTTTGTCCAATTATGTATGGGCTCTGAAATGGAGGAACTGCTTAAAAATGTCTAATTCCTAAATGGTTAATGTGACATTTTTGTTGAACCTTTTGAATTCTAGCTGACTGGTTCATTTCAACTCCACTGTGTTGGTGTAAAGAAGCAAAATTGTCAAAAAAAATGTGCCCAAATACTTATGGACCTCACTGTAATTTGGATACACTTTATTAAAAGGTGTTTGATGGTACATAAGGAGGCTCTTGGTATAAATGGGGTTAAACTAATGAAGCACTTGTTTTAGGTTTGTCCAACAATTGTCTTTTTTTCAGTTTGGGGTCTTAAATTCAGAACATTTTGAACAGTAACTTCTGCATCCTGCAGCAGAAGACACTACAAGGACATCAGCTCTCTTCAAGACCACACCCACACCATCGCCATCACCTCCTCCAAATATGAAACATCACAGCAGTTAAGTGAAAACAAAACATTTCAATCAGATTTCATCAGTGGTTTTGGTTTTAAATCGTCAATTTGAGTGTTCATGTCCTGACAGATGTTGCAGATGTTTGCGTGCAGAAATAATAATCCAGGCTCGTGAATGTTTTTACACCAAAGCCACAGGATGCTTCAGAAAGGACTTATTTTGTTTCCACTATGTGGGATGTTCAAAAATGTTTAAATGCCATTTTTCTTAGCGCCATGTGTAAAGTACAGTAATCATAAAAGTATTTAGAAATAAACAGTTTGGAATCTAACTTTATTTGTGGTTTTTATTTTTGGCAAAACATTAAGAATATGCACATTTGGAAGATGAAGATGAAGTCTGAAGTCAAGACATTGCTCTTTATTTTTGATTGACATCCTCACACTTAAAAGTGCTGGTGAATAACTGAAGTGATAAATAAATATGTCCATCTTGTGTCCATCAAAGATGAGCGTGGACAACACTGTGCCACAAAGACGGTGCAGATCACCTCAGCAGGTGGATTTAGTGATGAGCTCCTCCCCCTGATTTAATGTCCTGATTATCTGTGAAATCACTTGTTGAGATGATCAGTAGAGGGAAACCTGCACAGATGTTGTCATCATGCTCCCCTGATCCACGACATTCAGAAGTCCAAGAATCCCGTCTGACTCAGGCGGATCCAGCAGAGATGTTTGCACCATCCTTATGATCCAGATGTTATTATTTAAATGCTTCCTTAAGACACGCTGGCTTCTTTCAGGCGCAGTCTCTGTTTCTGTTGGAAGTAAAACAGGTTTGCACTTGAGTAAAAAGAACAGCACAACTTTCTAATCTCCTTTTTAATGACTTATTTATTGCCAACAACACTGACATCAATAAATGTCATGTTTAGGCAAATTACACACTTAATTTTGAAAACATTTTGCAAACTGTTCCTTATGGATGTGCACCAGCAGACGGAACAGGAACCAAATATTTCATGTGCAAATCAATCTTCTTTATACAGGGAGCATGTCGAAACCGTACAGAGATTTCATCATTTACAGGGACCCAATATTATACCATCCACGGAATCAAAGTGATGAGTTAATCTGTTTTAACAGGAAGAAACCTCAAACAGGATCAGAATCCATAGAGGAGCCATCTGCTGCAACTGGACTGTGGATTCTGTAAGAAACTGAAGCCAAAAAGAGGCCAGCTGGTGGGTCTACTGCCAATTACTTGAAGCTGAAATGTTTCTTACAGACCTCAGATGTCAAGTTGAAATTTGGTTTCCCTGTAGCACAGGAGTTGGACTACCAACCTTTCAATAGGAGTTTAATGTTGTGTGTTGGGGGGGTGTGGCTGAACATTTTGGTGTTCTTTTCTTTTCTTTGCTCTCCAGGTGGTATGCAAACTGATTTATTGTCTGTGGAGAAGGTGCTGGCAGAAGAGTCCTTCACCCTCATCAACGTAATGTGCAGCACCTGTGGATGGTGCTCACGTGCAACCTTAAAGACTTTCAGCTGAAGCAGATAATGAGATGGCGTTCTGCATTTAAGTCATGTGTGATTCAAGCAGAATTGCCGGGAACTCGACCTTGTGATGTTCGTTTGTGAGACGCTGAGGACCGCGCCTGGGTTTGACACATCGTGCCTGTGAAGGAGGAAGGGTGAGGGACACATGCTGTCAGCACACATCAGAGGTGATTGATTATCTGAATAATTGTTAACAGTAACTTGGTATTTTGTTACGCAGTATATTTGAACTTTGATGAGAGTTGTGCAGCTCGCTTCTCACTGCCGTGGCATGCGGACTGATGATCCTCCACCTGTTGTGAGAAGCTGCTCATTTACATAAAGCTTGAATTCGGACCTGAATGTGTTGCTGATAGTGTGTGCCTTTTGAAGGATATTAGTTGTAGCTGCTGACTTACCTCACCTTTTCTATCCTTAGCAGAGTCGGTTTGTCGTGTCCACCTGGGGGGTGTTTGGCGGTGAACGTGAGTCCAGAAGTGCCGGGCTTCGATCCTTTTGGGTGCTGGAGAGCGTGCCGTCCTTCACTCCGCCAGACCGACGCAGTTTTTGTTTGTACACTTTGTTATGCACCAAAAGGGGAAAATAAATTGTTTTGTTATTGGAACCGCTTTCTGGTTGTTTTAGCGCTGGGTTCCGTCAGACGCAGGTCCGCTCCTCAACCCGCGTCGACACATAACAGTAGTTCCCGGCCATTCCATAATGGAACCAGCGGCAGAGGCGGTTCCATTCGCCGAAAGAGTTCAAGAACACTTGGAGAAAATATGGGAGCAATTACAGCATCTCACAAACCAAATTAAACAAACAGATGTCCGCATTACGGAGCTTGCAGCGCAAGCCGTTCCGCTTCCTGCTGCTCCAGCTGTGGCACCATCGATACCGGTGCAGATAATTCCGTCACCCAGAGATTCGGCTTCCGAATTGATTATTTGTCGTCCGGAGCCTTATGCTGGAAACGTTGAAGCTTGTGCTCCATTTTTGATGCAATGTTCTCTGGTTTTTGCTCATACCGTTGCCCAGCGGTTGCTGAATCTCAGGCAGGGGAGGCGGAGTGCGGCGGATTATTCTGTGGATTTCCGAATTTTTCCTGCTCAGTCCGGTTGGAATGCCGTAGCATTAAGCGGAGTGTTTGTGGTTGGTTTAAATGATCCATTAAAAGACGAGCTAGTAGTCCGTGACGAGCCAAATGATTTAGATGAGCTAATATCGTTGGTGATTCGTCTAGATGATCAGATGAAGGAGCGTGGACGCGAGAGAGGGCGGCCATCAGAACAGGTTTTTTTGTCTCGGGGTTTTCCCCGACACAGATCTGGGCTGCCTCTTCTTCGCCCCACTGAGACTCCTCCGACGGGACCTCTGGCTCCTCTTGCAGATGAGCTCATGCAGCTCGGACGAGCTGAAGCCGCTATATTGCCCCGTCATAGAAGCGTCAAGAAAAATAGTGGTGACGTCTCTCCAGGTGTTCTGGGACAGGCGAAATAATACACAAAAAAAAAAAAATAATTTGTTTGGGCTAATGTTTTTTTTATTTCTGAAAGGGGTTATAAATTGTTTGGGGATTCAGGGGCTATCTGGTGGAGTGAACGACAGGCGGTTCGAAGCCCGTCCTGGACTCGGTTAATCGTTGTTTTTTATTATTTGTATTTAGGTATTTTCTGTTTGGGTCTGGGGTCGTTTTGTTTTGTTGTTGTTTATTTCCCTACTTCCCTAACCCCAACCTCACTCGCCCCAAGACCGTTCGTCTTGTGGGTTGTGGGGTGGTGCAGGTTGGTCACGCTGAGCGTTCTCAGAAGACCTCTGCACCTGGGGGGGGGGGTTGTTAGGGGCGTTTTTTCTGGTTTGGTTAGGGCCCGGTTCCACTCCAGCCTCGGTGGGCCTTTGTACCGTTCGTCATTGGTGTTGCCGGGGTGTGGTGCAGCGGGAACATACCTCAGTCGGAGGGGTGGGCCGATCTGTTGCCATTCGCCATTTCGCTAGTTCCACCCCTCCCGATAGGCTGGGGTATGGTCGAGTTGGGGCACCGGACGTATTTCCGGTTTTCTGCTGCACCTTGGGGTTGGGGCCGGGTTAGTTTTTCCTGTTCCCTTCCCCGGCTTGATGTTTTGTGCCATTCGCCAAAATGAGCCGCCGAAAGGCTCTGGGAGGGATCTGGGGTCTTTCGGGGTGCTGGGGAAGGTAACAGGGCTTATCGGTTGTTTTATTTGCCCCCGGGGTTGTTTAATGTAGTCCTCCGGGGGTTGGACTTTTGTTTTTTTGTTTCCTTCCAGGTTCCACCTCCAGGGTTGATGGGACGGTCCTCTGGGGGGGAATTGGCTTGTGGGGCCGACTAGCCAAGTGTGGCCGGGTCTGGGGTTCCTGGGTTGTGGGGAGGGTGCCTCCTGGGGTTTGATGGTACGGTCCTCTGGGGGGTGCCGTTGCTCCATGTGTACCTGGGGACCTCTGTGGGATTCCGGCCTTGGCTATTCCTCCTGGAACCGGCGGAAAAGGCCTTCTGGGGGGGTGTTGGGCTCTGCAAGTCGTTCTGGGGGGGTTGTTTGTTATTTTTCTTTCATGCATTTATGTTTGTATAGTGTTTGTGGGGCTGTGTTGGGTTTTTGCATTTGGGAGTTTTTCTTTTCTTCCCGGGGTTGGATGGGACGGTCCCCTGGGGAGGTTTTGGGTGGGTTTTATGTTTTTTCTTGTATGTTGGATTGTACTAGGGACTGTTTTGGGGTTTTTGTTGATGCCAGCCGGCCTTCCAGCTGCGGTGCCCTGTCCTGTTGTCTGTGGTGGACCTTGGGAGCGTTACGCTGTCTGCTTCCTGACGAGGACCCCGGAGGGAGGTGCTGTTCTCGGACCTGGTCTGTTCGGTCGCCGGGAGGCTTCCCGTTAAAGGGGGGGTACTGTTGTGTGTTGGGGGGGTGTGGCTGAACATTTTGGTGTTCTTTTCTTTTCTTAGCTCTCCAGGTGGTATGCAAACTGATTTATTGTCTGTGGAGAAGGTGCTGGCAGAAGAGTCCTTCACCCTCATCAACATGATGTGCAGCACCTGTGGATGGTGCTCACGTGCAACCTTAAAGACTTTCAGCTGAAGCAGATAATGACATGGCGTTCTGCATTTAAGTCATGTGTGATTCAAGCAGAATTGCCGGGAACTCGACCTTGTGATGTTCGTTTGTGAGACGCTGAGGACCGCGCCTGGGTTTGACACATCGTGCCTGTGAAGGAGGAAGGGTGAGGGACACATGCTGTCAGCACACATCAGAGGTGATTAATTATCTGAATAATTGTTAACAGTAACTTGGTATTTTGTTACGCAGTATATTTGAACTTTGATGAGAGTTGTGCAGCTCGCTTCTCACTGCCGTGGCATGCGGACTGATGATCCTCCACCTGATGTGAGAAGCTGCTCATTTACATAAAGCTTGAATTCGGACCTGAATGTGTTGCTGATAGTGTGTGCCTTTTGAAGGATATTAGTTGTAGCTGCTGACTTACCTCACCTTTTCTATCCTTCGCAGAGTCGGTTTGTCGTGTCCACCTGGGGGGTGTTTGGCGGTTAACATGGGTCCAGAAGCGCCGGGCTTCGATCCTTTTGGGCGCTGGAGAGCGTGCCGTCCTTCACTCCGCCAGACCGACGCAGTTTTTGTTTGTACACTT
Organism: Thalassophryne amazonica; assembly: GCF_902500255.1. Taxonomy (NCBI): domain Eukaryota; kingdom Metazoa; phylum Chordata; class Actinopteri; order Batrachoidiformes; family Batrachoididae; genus Thalassophryne; species Thalassophryne amazonica. Next base: position 6,402,468 of record NC_047123.1, on the reverse strand, counting down.
TGTTATGCACCAAAAGGGGAAAATAAATTGTTTTGTTATTGGAACCGCTTTCTGGTTGTTTTAGCGCCGTCAGACGCAGGTCCGCTCCTCAACCCGCGTCGACACATAACATTTAATTCAAGATACACCATCATTTAAAAGTTTGGACACACTTTCTCCTTTCAACTATCCTGAGCCAAGTTGTCCAGCTATTCCTCTGAGATGCTGAGGTGTTCCCAAGCCTCCCCAAGGAGGCAACCAGGGGACATCCTCACCAGATGCCCAAACCACCTCAGCTGGCTCTCTGTGATACCAAGAAGCAGCAGCTTGGCTCCGAGTCCCACCCAGATATTTGAACTTGTCGCCCTGTCCCTGAGTATAAGCCCAGTTACCCGGCAGAGGGATTGAATATCTGCTACTTGTGTCCCTAACCTTGTTCTCTCAGTCACTGCCCTACATTCATGACCATAGGTGAGGATAGGAGCATAAACTGAGAATCTCCCCTTCTTGCTCAGCCTATTCCTCACCACAACGGACCAGTGCAGCCTCCACAGGAACTCATATTTAGCCCCAATCTGATCCTGGTCCCAGTCCACCGAGCTACAGATGGATACTGGCTTTGGTTAGGGACTAACTTCTCATCATCCAGACGGAGTCGTAGACTCTCATCCACTTCATTCTACAGTTTCTGTGGATACAGACCAACCTGAACCCCCGCATAGCCTATACAGGACTACAGGACTTAGATGCAGTGGCATCTGCTGCAGGTGGTCCTTATAGGTACTGATGTAGGTTGATACCCAAACATTTACAGTCGTTTTAGCTTTTCTGATTTTGAGCAAAATAAAATGTACCAATGCAGCCAATTTTTTTAAAAAGATCATGTTTATGTGAGATTTTGATGTCCATCAGCAGCAGAAGAAAATCAACAAAGTATGTTATTTGCTTTGGGGTATCCAAACTATTCAAATCAAAAGCATATCTTACCAGACTGTTTGTGTTAATCTTTCTGGTCTCCACCTTCTTGTCGTCTGTGATCCTCCTCACTGACAGCTGAGCCTCGTTCAGTCTGTGGTCACAAGGTCATATTTGCATGTTTTGTTTTCATCATCGAACCAAACAGCAATAGACAAAAGAAGACTGGAATCCCCCCCAACACGCACACATACACATACACACAAACACCCACGCACATACACACACACTAAACTGGAGGAGAAAAATTCCTGATGACACAACATTCCTCATGTTCATCTTGTTCCTCTGTTCCTCCCATGTCCTTTGGTCCAGTTCCACCAAACTTGGGTTGTGGATGAATGTCGACCCCATAGTTGTCCTCAAAGGGTTCATTTGGGCAAAGGTCAAGATCATTACATTCAAAGGTCAAAGTTTAGATTTTTTTTTCACTGATTTCCACCAAATTTGGCACACATAAGCAGATTCCAGAACTGCCCAGGTAAGATCAATTATGCAAAGGGTCAACAAGGTCATGCCCGGTCTGCCTACTTGTTGATCTACTTTGTCTGCTTTTTGATCATATTTGGTATGTGAATGTGGGTTGACCCTGTAATTGCCGTTAAAGGGTTCATTTTGACAAAAGTCAAGGTCAGTGGAGTCAAGGTCATGGAATTTGATTTGCACATATGTTGGTAGATTCCAGAATTACCCTGCAAAGGTCAATCAAGCAAGAGAAGGTCAAGCTCTAAAAGTTAAAGGTCAGCGGTATGAACTCTGCTGAGCGGATCTGAGAGAATGTGTCATAATTCATCATCAAGCCAAATCTCAACTCATTCCAGTTTCTCACATGTGGATTTTCTCTTGATGGTTACGGAATTACAACCCCTGGCAAAAATTATGGAATCACCGGCCTCGGAGGATGTTCATTCAGTTGTTTAATTTTGTAGAAAAAAGCAGATCACAGACATGACACAAAACTAAAGTCATTTCAAATGGCAACTTTCTAGCTTTAAGAAACACTATAAGAAATCAGGAAAAATAATTGTGGCAGTCAGTAATAGTTACTTTTTTAGACCAAGCAGAGGGAAAAAAATATGGACTCAATTCTGAGGAAAAAATTATGGAATCATGAAAAACAAAAGAACACTCCAACACATCACTAGTATTTTGTTGCACCACCTCTGGCTTTTATAACAGCTTGCAGTCTCTGAGGCATGGACTTAATGAGTGACAAACAGTACTCTTCATCACTCTGGCTCCAACTTTCTCTGATTGCTGTTGCCAGATCAGCTTTGCAGGTTGGAGCCTTGCCATGGACCATTTTCTTCAACTTCCACCAAAGATTTTCAATTGGATTAAGATCTGGACTATTTGCAGGCCATGACATTGACCCTATGTGTCTTTTTGCAAGGAATGTTTTCACAGTTTTTGCTCTATGGCAAGATGCATTATCATCTTGAAAATTGATTTCATCATCCCCAAACATCCTTTCAATTGATGGGATAAGAAAAGTGTCCAAAATATCAACGTAAACTTCTGCATTTATTGATGATGTAATGACAGCCATCTCCCCAGTGCCTTTACCTGACATGCAGCCCCATATCATCAATGACTGTGGAAATTTACATGTTCTCTTCAGGCAGTCATCTTTATAAATCTCATTGGAACGGCACCAAACAAAAGTTCCAGCATCATCACCTTGCCCAATGCAGATTCGAGATTCATCACTGAATATGACTTTCATCCAGTCATCCACAGTCCACGATTGCTTTTCCTTAGCCCATTGTAACCTTGTTTTTTTTCTGTTTAGGTGTTAATGATGGCTTTCGTTTAGCTTTTCTGTATGTAAATCCCATTTCCTTTAGGCGGTTTCTTACAGTTCGGTCACAGACGTTGACTCCAGTTTCCTCCCATTCGTTCCTCATTTGTTTTGTGGTACATTTTTGAGACATATTGCTTTAAGTTTTCTGTCTTGACGCTTTGATGTCTTCCTTGGTCTACCAGTATGTTTGCCTTTAACAACCTTCCCATATTGATTGTATTTGGTCCAGAGTTTAGACACAGCTGACTGTGAAAACTAACATCTTTTGCAACATTGCATGATGATCTACCCTCTTTTAAGAGTTGATAATCCTCTCCTTTGTTTCAATTGACATCTCTCGTGTTGGAGCCATGATTCATGTCAGTTCACTTGGTGCAACAGCTCTCCAAGGTGTGATCACTCCTTTTTAGATACAGACTAACGAGCAGATCTGATTTGATGCAGGTGTTAGTTTTGGGGATGAAAATTTACAGGGTGATTCCATAATTCTTTCCTCAGAATTGAGTGATTCCATTTTTTTTTCCCCCTCTGCTTGGTCTAAAAAAGTAACCGTTACTGACTGCCACAATTTTTTTTTCCTGATTTCTTATAGTGTTTCTTAAAGCCAGAAAGTTGCCATTTGAAATGACTTTAGTTTTGTGTAATGTCTGTGATCTGCTTTTTTTCTACAAAATTAAACAACTGAATGAACATCCTCTGAGGCCGGTGATTCCATCATTTTTGCCAGGGGTTGTACAATCAGAGCAAATATTGAATTGTAAACTAACATGGCTTGATATTATCCATCTGTTCAAAAACGTTACTACTAGTCAAAACTGTAATCCTGAAGTCCTAAAAAGAATTTTCTTTGGCACCACTATAATATTGGCTTTTAGTATTTTAATAAAGGATTTACAATCTTATATGACCAATATGATCAAAATTCTCCTTTTTCTGGAAAATATTTCATGTTTGAACAACATGAGTAAAAATTGCAACAAGATGCCACAAGACGTTGGGGAAACTCAGTTTCCCAGCATGCCAATCAGGGGTTAAAGGGCACTACTAGAACCATATGTTAGCATTAATACAGGATTATTGCACAGGGTGTCAGCTACAGAAGAAGAAGAAGAAGAAGAATAGCATTAGCATGGATTGGAAAGAAAAAGAAGAAGAAGAAAACAAAGAAGAAAAATAGCATTAGCATTAGCATGGAGTGGAAAGAAGAAGAAGAAGGAAGAATAACATTAACATTAGCATTAGCATGGATTGGAAAGAAAATGTGGTCGGCCTTCAACTGTGACTGAAAGCTCTCCTCCCCAAAAATGGAAACAAAGACCAGAAAAACTTCGGATAAGTTGTTGGAAATCTGAAACAGGTAAGATTACTGTGTCACTTAGCAATAATAATGTTTTTCTGTGTTGTGTGCTGGCTGTCTGAATATCGGCAAAGTTTGAGGAAGGGAAGTTATAAATTGTCAGTAGCTTCTATTTGGTGTGTTTTTGATCAAATACTCAAGCAAAAAACAAATAATTTGAATGTGTTCAGCACATTTTATGAATTGGAACTATTCCCGAATGGGACCTGGACCATATTGGAATTGTGCTGCTGTGTAAGACTCCCAGAAGTGTGCAAAGCTGTGGGCTGGAAGCAGAAGTATTAATATATTTTACAAATATTATACCCTAACCTGGACATTTATTCTAATCATAACTTTAACTCTAAACCATGTGAGATAAAATCATTTCTAAAGTTACTAGATGGGTTTCGAACTTTGTTCTGACACCAAAAAATGTTTTCAGGAATAGCAGCTCATATTTGGGAGTTTAAAAACACATGCAACATTGTGTAGCAGCATGTTGCATTATGGGTAATAATAAAACACCTGCAGGTTGTCTGTAAAGCAAACTCGCTATATTTGAGCAAAAAAAGTTAACTACAGTTTTACTGATACGGCATAGAAATAAAGGTACGTAATGATCAATCGACATCAACACAAAGTAAATTTTTCTCAATTTTGTGGAACATTTAAAAGGCACCAATAATAATCATACAACTATTTGAGAAATGCTTCTTTTTTTGCTTGTTTGCTTGTTCCACTACTCCTCCGAGGTGTTTGGGCCATTTTCCACCAGACCTGCTGTTCACATGCAGGATGATCCAGAATTGCCCTCAACAGGGTTGTTATACCAAAGGTCAAGGTTATTGGAGTCAAAGGTCAACATTTTGGTTTGTCTGTCTTGTTTATTGCTGGCCAACAGACCTGTGAGGAGTCCACAGGTCTGTTGGCCAGTTTTCACAAAACTTGATCTGTGGATGACAGTTGACCCCAGAATCACCCTGAAAAGGGTTTGTTTTGGCAAAGGTCAAGGTCACTGGGGTCAAAGTTCAAAATTATGATTCCCCCCTCCCACTCTGCTGTCCACCAAACTTCACACACACAGCTGTCAGTAGCTTGTTGACTATAGGTCTAGTTCATCTATGATTACTGAGGAAATAAGCGGGTCATAATTTTTAATGCCCACACTGAAGCCACCCGCTGTGAAAACCACAACCGCGGCCACATTAACATGATTTAATGAAACAGATCGGTAACTCTGAAATGGGGACGTGTTCAGGTTTCATTCATCCCACCCAGGTCACGCAAGTTCTCTCACATGCTCCACCTCTTTATCCAGATGTAGGCGGAGTAAGCACTCCCGACATGGCAACACTAAGTAGCACTTTTTGAGCTTCAACACTGCTCTTCTCTTAAAAAAATAAACCTGTGGGTGATGTCACAGAGCGTTTGTCCAATATATTTACAGTCTATGCTGATGATAACTTTCTGATCTAAGAAACAACCTGTCGCTCCACGTGTTGCTTTAACAAGTCATTTCTGGGAATTATTTCAAGTTGTTAAAATTTTTACTTGCACTATTTTTAACTGGATATTGTAAATTTTACAGTATTAAGTCAACACTGCAGTGAGTGCATATATCACATAATGTTATATCAACGTCATTATTGTTAAGCCTAGTTAATCAACAGTAACAGTTCATTTACACTGTGACAGAGTTGATTTAACTGTGTTTTAAAGGGGACCATAGGCGCAAAGTGGAGTGTTAATTTAACACTGCAAAATTTAGTGTGTATAAACCTGATTTTTTGCAGTTTGATCCCCTTGACACTTGTTAGTCATCTCATTAAGTTCTACACTGTGATGTGAACTGGGCAGATACCTGGCTTTGGAAATCTTCTTGCTCTCTCTTTTCCACCGGACTTTGAAGTCGGAACAAAACTCGAACCAGAGCATGAAGAAATCCTTCTCTCTGCTCTTTGGTTTCAGGCCAAAGTAGTGCTTCAAGTCCTGAATACTGAGTGTCAGGAAAAACAGGAATTTAAATGCAGTTAATAAGGATGCAGACGTGAATTTATTTGCACCGAGTTTGATTTTTTTTTTTTTCTCATTCGCAGCTCAGCTCAAAGTCAAACAAGTTTCATGAGTGTGCTGCAACCATCGGCATCAATCCACATCCAAGCTGTTAAACGCTGCAAAAACCTTAAAATGAGATTTAAACACTTTTCTTCTGTCATCAGACTGAATAATTCCGTGCACCAACCTTTTCTGCACATCCATCAGCTGTATGGAGGTTTCAGTGTGATCTTTTTGTGCTGCACACAAACAGATGAGACATTTTATCAAACAGACAAGAGCACAAAGCGTGAAGGAGAACAACGCCCCCTACAGCAGAGCAGCCTCTATCCTGTCTGTGTCATCTGCTGTACGATGTGTAGTTTCTCCCACATTTTTGTTTCTATAAAAAGGGTAATTATGATGTACAACCCCTGGCAAAAATTATGGAATCACCGGCCTCGGAGGATGTTTATTCAGTTGTTTAATTTTGTAGAAAAAAAGCAGATCACAGACATGACACAAAACTAAAGTCATTTCAAATGGCAACTTTCTGGCTTTAAGAAACACTATAGGAAATCAAGAAAAAAAGATTGTGGCGGTCAGTAACGGTTACTTTTTTAGACCAAGCAGAGGAAAAAAATATGGAATCACTCAATTCTGAGGAAAAAATTATGGAATCGCCCTGTAAATTTTCATCCCCAAAACTAACACCTGCATCATATCAGATCTGCTCGTTAGTCTGCATCTAAAAAGGAGTGAACACACCTTGGAGAGCTGTTGCACCAAGTGGACTGATATGAATCATGGCTCCAACATGAGAGATGTCAATTGAAACAAAGGAGAGGATTATCAAACTCTTAAAAGAGAGTAAATCATCACGCAATGTTGCAAAAGATGTTGGTTGTTCACAGTCAGCTGTGTCTAAACTCTGGACCAAATACAAACAGCATGGGAAGGTTGTTAAAGGCAAACATACTGGTAGACCAAGGAAGACATCAAAGCGTCAAGACAGAAAACTTAAAGCAATATGTCTCAAAAATCAAAAAATGTACAACAAAACAAATGAGGAACGAATGGGAGGAAACTGGAGTCAACGTCTGTGACCGAACTGTAAGAAACCGCCTAAAGGAAATGGGATTTACATACAGAAAAGCTAAATGAAAGCCATCATTAACACCTAAACAGAAAAAAACAAGGTTACAGTGGGCTAAGGAAAAGCAATTGTGGACTGTGGATGACTGGATGAAAGTCATATTCAGTGATGAATCTCGAATCTGCATTGGGCAAGGTGATGATGCTGGAACTTTTGTTTGGTGCCTTTCCAATGAGATTTATAAAGATGACTGCCTGAAGAGAACATGTAAATTTCCACAGTCATTGATGATATGGGGCTGCATGTCAGGTAAAGGCACTGGGGAGATGGCTGTCATTACATCATCAATAAATGCACAAGTTCATGTTGATATTTTGGACAATTGAAAGGATGTTTGGGGATGATGAAATCATTTTTCAAGATGATAATGCATCTTGCCATAGAGCAAAAACTGCAAAAACATTCCTTGCAAAAAGACACATAGGGTCAATGTCAATGAGCAGATCTGATTTGATGCAGGTGTTAATTTGGGGGATGAAAATTTACAGGGTGATTCCATAATTTTTTCCTCAGAATTGAGTGATTCCATATTTTTTTCCTCTGTTTAGTCTAAAAAAGTAACCGTTACTGACTGCCACGATCTTTTTTTCTTGATTTCTTATAGTGTTTCTTAAAGCCAGAAAGTTGCCATTTGAAATGACTTTAGTTTTGTGTCATGTCTGTGATCTGCTTTTTTTCTACAAAATTAAACAACTGAATCAACATCCTCTGAGGCCGGTGATTCCATAATTTTTGCCAGGGGTTGTATGAATCAAAAAATTGTGTATGTCCCACCGAGAAACAACCCTGTGGAGCTGCCGGTGTTGCTGCTGCTGTTGCTGCTGCGATTTCAGATTTGTGCCTCGGTTCTGAGCTGGACGCATTTCTTTGCAGCGCATTAAAGTTTGTGCGTGTGTCACTGCCAAACCCGTCTGATCCATATCTGAGTTTTTGTTCTGAACTTATCACTCACACAGATCATAAGTAAAGGGACGTGGGACAGAACAAAGCCTCCTCTTATCTGACTGCTGCAGACAGACATTTAATAAGAATAAATGGAGAAAGTGCAGCAGAGATCATGTTAAACATTTCAAAAAATATCAGGGACATCGGTTCCCTTAGAGATTAAAATGCAAAATCATCTGGCGTTGGTGCTACATTCATTTGAAATGGGGAAAAAAGTAAAATTCTGTATCTTTTTATTTAAATTGTTTTTATGTATTTATTTTTGTTATATCACACCTCTTTTATTATTTGATTAGTAGTATTAGTATTATATACGTGTATAAATATATATATATATATATATATATATATTTTTTTTTTTTTTTTCGTTCTCCTGACTGCAACTCTTTGGGGTTGCTGCAGCACATCATCTACCTCCATTGCACCTGACAGTGGTGGGTCAAGAGGGGTCAAGGGAGGTCAAAAAACAGGTAAAAAGTCAAAACAATTTCCAGCTGTACAATAATGACTGTCTCAACTCACCATTGAGAAGAAACGCCTCCATCTTGTCCTTAAATGGTTGGAGTTGTTCCTCCGGGGAGCCCGAGCAAACCTTCTGAACATCCTTCTCAAATCCTGAAAGAGTCACACAGTTGAGGGGGAAAAAAAAAGCTACTTTTAATTGTGTACATATTATGAATGATAAGGTCAGTTTTTGCAGCCCTAATCCAGTTAAACACCGTTATCAAGCTTCTACTCACCTTTAAAATTTACTTTGTTAGCAACAAATCATATTTTTGCATTAATTTAGGAAGGAATGAATGAGAGCGAATGGGGGGAACTGTTCTAATAGCTCTTAAAAGAGATATAAGACCAATAGATATAAGAACTGTTACTTGTCACTGTTACTTGTTATTTAAACACTATCACATGAGTGTTTTTAACTAGTTCTATTTATTATGTCCACAGTCTGGTGAGTTTTCATGTCATATTTAAGTCTAGGCATGCATGAATGTGATCTCTCTGCTGGCTGCACAACAAATTGGCTCATTGGGGATAATAAAGACACCTTGATAAGATACCATATACTCAAAATAGCAATGAAACACAACCAACTTTATTATCGGTATTTATTAGTACAATGTTGTTTCATTACAGTTTCCAACTTTTCATGATGTTTTAGAAGTATAGGGAAGCCCAGAGTTTTGGTATTTTATGAGGATGTTTGGAGGGGCAGAGAAGTATGTGAAGGTGGTGCAGGATATGTACAAGGACAGTGTGACAGCAGTGAGATGTGCAGTTGGAATGACAAATTAATTCAAGGCGAAGGTGGGATTATGTCAAGGATCGACTCCGAGTCCTTTCTTGTTCACAATGGTGATGGACAGGTTGATGGATGAGATCAGACAGGAGTCTCCATGGACTATGGTGTTTGCTGATGACACTGATCTGTAGTGAGAGTAGAGAGCAGATTTAGATTAACCTGGAGAGGTGGAGATACACTCTGGAGAGAAGGGGAATGAGAGTCAGTAGGAGAAAGATGTAGACTTGAGTATGTGTGTATGAATGAGAGGAAGCCCAGTGGAATAATGCAGTTGCAAGGAGTGGAGGTGGTGAAAGTGGATGAGTTTAAATACTTTGGGTCAACTATCACAAGTAATGGAGAGTGTGGTAGGTGAAGAAGAAAATGCAGGAAGGGTGGAATGGGTGGAGAAAAGTGATAGAAGTGATTTGTGACAGAAGGATATCTGCACAAAAGTGATGGCGAGATATGTTGTACAGCTTTGATGTGGTGAAGCAAGCAAAAAGACTCAAGATTTTCTTTGGGAGTGATGAGGATGAACAGGAATAGGAATGAAAATGTCAGAGGGAAGACACAGGTAGGACAGTTTGGAGACAAAGTCAGAGAGGTGAGACTGAGACAGTTTGGACATGTGCTGAGGAGGGACCCGGGGTATATAGAGAGAAGGATGCTGATGATCGAGCCACCAGGCAGGAGGAGAAGAGGAAGGCCAAAGAGGAGCTTTATGGATGTGCTGAGGGAGGACATGATGGAGGAAGATGCAGAAGACATGGTGAGATGGAAACAGGGGAAGAAAAAGTAACAGCATGAGTTCTCAATTTTCTGTCTGTTTTGGTTGTAATGTTTGAGTTTGTTTGTCACATTACGTCCCAACATTAAGTCCCTGTTGGGTCACTTCTGTGGTCCATGTCAGGTCCTCACTTCATGACAGGGATTTAAATCGCATTTTGTCTCCACGTCAAGTCAAGCCTTTACATCTTCACGCCACACACACTTCACACACCTCCGTCATAAGCCTTCACATTACACCACTCCAAGACAAGACATGCCAGAATTACACCCCCCTCACATGCCAGTTCTTCTCACCCCATCCAAACAAGTAAAGCTTCTACACCACACCAAGCCTTTCCAGCTTTCCATCACATCAATTGAGACTCTGTCACACCTTCACTCCATGTCAGACATTCTCTCTTCATCACAGCAATTCCTCTGGCCACCTTAATCTCCACGCCAACCATAAGTCTCTTCATGTTTCCCCAAAGTTGACTGCCACACCCTTTCACTGCAAGTCTCCACATCACCACCTCAAACAAGGTAAAGTATCTACAGCACCTCAAGTATTGTCCCACTGCTACATCAAGACTTTATGACATATACATTTCTACTTCATGCCAAGTCTCCACACTCAGTCATGCCATGGTCTGGGAGCATGCACTACCTGAGTCTCAGCCACTCAGGCAGATGACCGGTCCATTCCCACCTCTTGTAAGTAGTCTTCTACATATCAGCCACAGCAAGGTGAAACATGGGAGTTTTCCATTTACTGGGGTCCTCAACACTATGGCATCTGTATGCTGGATCATACCAACAGAAACTGCTGGTTGGTACCCAAGTATCCTCCATAGAGACCTAGTCATCATCTGGTCATCATCTTAGCATCCAAGTCTCACAGTCATACAGTAAGACAGTAAACACCAGCAGAGGTGTCAAATCCGGCTTCAGAAAGTAAAAACCCTCCCATGTGTTGCTTCTACCTGTGCACCTAAAACAGGTGATCTCAATAATTAGCTCACCCATCTGCCTGAAGAGCTGAACTAATTACAATCAGCTGGTTTATTGGGAAGATGGAACAAATATGTGGCTGGACTTTTACTTTCTGAAACCGGATATGACACCTCTGAACACCAGCAACCTCAAAACTTGGAGTTTTGAGGTTGCGACCATCACCTCTGTCCAGTGACCCCAGAACTCTATAACTTCTTCTGAGGCATCTCAGTCTCAGGACCAAGAATCCATAGACATGATGTCACTGCTGAGATAAGTTTAAGTCTCCAAAAATCCAATACCTTCCCCACATACATCTACACTTCTGATGGCTGAGTACAGAAAATCATCGAAAGCTTGGATCTTTGTCTTGACCTAGGACAATCACAAACCCAAAAGTAGTAACGCCGTCGCAAGCAGAACCCCTCAGCCCCATTGACGGCAAAAGTGTTGATGATCTCTGATGGCATTTTCGAGTTAATGAATGGAATGTGAAATTCAAATTGGCCATCAGTAGCCATCGTCTTGGTGGAGTGACACCCTGGTGTTGCATACGTGTCATCCTTTATCAACCAAAGACCTATCACGGAAATTTCAGACTAGTCCCTCCGGTAGTTCTTTAGTTACCATCTTGAAATGAGTGACGGGTCTGAATTTTCAAAAGGTTTCTTCCTCTACCAAACCCAGACCCTGTAGCAGTTCTTCAGTTATCATCCAGAAACGAAGCGACTGTGGGACAGACAGACGGATATTACGTGTGACAATACCTCTCCATCCTGTTGGAGATGACGGGTAAAAAAAACAATGACTGATGACTGCATGTAGACTTTAAACTCAACTGATGCCATTTTTGCACCTCAGTGGATTTAAATCATGCAACAGCGTATTCTTCATGTGTCCAGATTCATCTGAATGAACTCTTTGTATTTCACCACTTTGGGTGACCACTGTGTGTGCTGCTCGGGTGGATGGATCATAACAACAAATACACAGCCAGGGTTTGGGTTCAGCTTTAAACTAACTCCACCTGTGTCCAAGCAGGAGGTTTTCAGCTCCTTCAGATATGGTTTATTTAGATGTACTTGGAGATGGCGACTGCAGCTTCTGTTCCTCTGCCTGTCTCTGTGTCGCTCGGTTTCCCTGCATCCAATCAGCGGATCACAGGAGCCAGTCTGTGGAGGAAGTCATAATAGAGGCAGCGACAGGAGCCGAACCCCTGCCCCCTGCCCTGACGCTCGATCAACATCTCCCAGATAAGATTACAAAAGAATACTGTTTTCATTCTGGATTTGTGTAAACTATGGAGGCAGGTATCTCGCTAAAGCGCGTGGCGAGACTTTCTTTTGTCTGGTGTCTTGTTCCTTGCGACCACGTGCTGACTTCAGATGGGAAAAGGTTGCTTCAGATGACGGCCGCAGAGATCCCGTTTCTCGAGGGGCAGTTGATGATTTCTTACAGCGACGGTTTAACTGTGAGGTTTTGAAAACATCAGAAAGCCACATGGATCTGATGCAACTCCTGCACGACAAAGAGGAAACTCATGGATTTCGAACTAAAGCCATGCACGAAATGCAGAAAAAGAAAAGTCATGAAAATGTAAACCACATTGCTGTGTAGTAAATACTACAGAAAAACACGTGCAGTAGGTACTTCAATGGCAGTCAGGTGAAACATGAGCGTGTCTTTGGCCTTCTTCAGCCAATGTGGTTCTCGACACTGAGTCACCCGCGTGCTGGATCACGCCCAGAGAAATGCACCGCATGGTCAGAATGTCACTGCTGACATTCCCTCACAAGGCAAGTGATCAGCCTCCTCCGAATTTTCCGACTGACTCAAGGTCATTCCAGTAAGAAAGCTCCTTCAACTTCTTGCTTGTTTTCACTCTGAGTCACCACAGAGGATCTGAGGTAGATCTGCATGTTGCTCTGGCCCAAGTTTCACGCTGGATGCTCCACCTGATGTAACTCTACATAACATATGTGGAGAACTGGCAGGGGTGGCGTCGAACCAGGAACCTTCCGCACTGGAAACGACCGCACCAACAACAAAACAAATCTGGCAGCTGTGGTTGCCAGATTTGTTACAATACAGTACAAACAAGAGCAATCGGAGATTTCTGACGTCCGCCAGACTTTACCTGGATCCAGATTCCACAACACAATGCAATTAATTGCATACGGATCCAGAATGGTCTGACTGATCAACATGTTGCAATCTGATATTTAATTCACAAGATGAAACAAAATAGTGTTTTCCTGATCTTGGTTTTACATTGTGATCGTATCTTTCTGCTGTAGAACCTGCATATTGATCCGGATCACTGCTAACAAATCCTGAGGCACAATCTGTATCGGGATCGCCTCCAAAATTCAGTGGAGTCTTCCATGGCCTAATATCTATCTGTGGTGCAAATTGATGCAAATTTGGTGAGAATCCATGAAGCAGTTTTGACATAATCCTTCAAAGCCTATATAAAGTGAAATCTTGAACCACAATTTGGATCCAGATCTGGATCACCTCCAAAATTTAATGGAGTCTTCCATGGCCTACCATCTACATGTTGTGAAAATTTCGTTTAAAAAATCCCTGCAGTAGTTTTGACATAATCCTAAAAAGTCTACAAAGTGAAATCCTGATCCAGAATCTGGATCTGGATCCAGATCACTTCCAAAATGTAATCGAGTCATCCATGGGCTACCATCTATATGTTGTGAAAATTTCGTTAAAAAAAAATCCATGCAGTAGTTTTGACATAATCCTAAAAATTCTACAAAGTGAAATCCTGATCCAGAATCCAGATCCAGATCAGCTCCAAAATTTAATGGAGTTTTTCATGGCCTAACATCTACTGTATCTGTGGTGAAAATGTGGTCAAACTCTGTGCAGTAGTTTTGATTTAATCCTGCTAACAGACAGACAGCCAAATAAAGAAACAGACTTAAAAATGAAACACAAAATGTTCTTTACTCTATAAAATGGTTGTAATTTGCAAAAAATAAATACAAGGAGAGTGGGGATGCTTGAACTGGGCATATTCTGTTTGGGAAGCAAGTACACAAACTGCTTGCGTCACCATTCTGTCGCGTAGTGGGAATCAGTCTGAAAACGTAATTGACTGCAGAATCTGTTTCCATCGCACGACTTTTTTCTAAACATTCATTCATTTTCTTTGCCCACTTATTCCAATTGAAGGTCACCGGGAGCCTTTCCCAGTGGTCACTGTGCGAGCGCCAGGGTACACTCTGGACCGTCCGCCTGTCTGTCACAGGGCCACATATAGACAAACGCATTCCCACCTGGAGTCCGTTCAAACTTTCCAATTTATCCAATCTGCATGTCATTGGAAATGGAAGGAAGCCGGAGAACGGGAAGCGATCCAACATCCTTCTTGATGTGAGGCAACAGTGCTAAACAATATGATAAACAATTCATTATATTTTCATATAACTTCCTATTTTTTATAACTTCCTGTTGTGTGACAGCACAGTTGTGCACACGGTAACTGTGCTTGCCTCACAAAAATATCTCAGGTTCAAGGCTGCCTGGGCTCCATTCTCCTTACACAGCTGCAGCTGTGTTTGGGGAAAAACCAGTTCACACGGATCCCATTCCAAACCCCCCGTGGTGGCCGTGAGCAGAATGGAAGAAGCACAACAAAATGTCATGGAATGGGATTCAACGTACAGTTAGTCAAAAACTGCATTTAAATTCCATAGAAATTACATGGCATGATAATAAAAATAATTTTAATTCAGCAAAAAGAAAAGAGAAATAAAAAAGATAAATGAATGCAAACAAAATGCTGGTGATTTGCTGGTTTAAAATGTATTTTTTTTATGTATTCATCTTATTAATTTTTTGTATTGCAACAATGTTATACTGTAAACTTTACAGGATGTTCTGTAAAGATACTTACATATTTTTATTGTATTTTTACAGAATTATTCTGCCAAATGCAGCTGCCAGTTTATTACCATTTAAAAGCCGAAGAATTAGTTTTATTTTGTTTTTTTGTTGTTGTTGTTTTGTTTTTTTAGTACCGTAGTTCCCAGTGATGCTCCAAAGAGACCTAGTACTGAAGATGTCCAGTGTGTCACCTTTGGTGGCAACCAAACCTCACAGCCACACATTAAGATAGGAAGCACTGGGACTCTCAAGACTCGGACCTTCATTCTCCTACCAAGATATGAGTCATCAAACATCTCATGTTTGTGACCTCATGATTCCATAAGCTCTTACCAGATGTTTCTCAATCTCAAAGACCAAGGACTTAAATATATGAAAGTTACTATGGAGAGAAATGAATGTTCCTACAGTTTATTTCTAAAAGTTGGATCCTAATCTTGTTCCAAGACAACTGCAAATCCGGAGACTCTCATTCCTCACTTAGCTTCTCAAGTTCTGCCATCAGGGTATCCTTTGTCCACGATGTCAAGACCAGTAAACCTTTCCTCGCCAACAAACGCACCAAAGCTGTTGGTTTCCACGGCACTTCCCAGCATCCAGTCCATGCAGACATTCACTTGGCAAATTCAGAGATTCTCCCTCTGTTCTGCAAAGCACTCACAGGACCTGGGTTTAGGGTGGCTACAATATCCAGCAATGTCATGAAGATCTCACCAGTTCTCAGGAAGTCCCAGATAGCAGGTCAGTCACCGACATCTCATACTGTGAAAATCAACACAGGCTACAAAGAAGCGCTGCCAACATTTGCACTGGTGCTGAGTGAGAGTCGGCCTGGGATCCAGTCAGGGGTCGATTCATTGGGAAGCACCTGCACCAACTGGTCGTGCGGTGTTTCTTACTACAGATGGTCATGATACAACCTCCTGGTTATCAACATTTGCCTGGTGAAGATGCTGCACATATGACCCTTTAAATGACAAAATCAGGCAGGAACATTTGTTCCTCTGTGAATAATCCAGACTTCACCATCAACAGGTCTGTCTGGAATGATTTTCCCAGAGCAGTAAAGTTCTTGGAAAATGATGCTGCCATCAAAGGCACTGGACTGAAAATGAAGATTCTCCTGAACACAGATGATCTCAGTTTGTTACATCATAAACTGAGCAAGCGAACCAATCACAGGGCAGTGGGCGGGGCTTCGGCTGCTTCATGTGCATCAAATTTTGCAGTGAGAGTTCTGGAGAATGTGCGCATTCAAGCCAATTTATGCCATTTTTGTGGGCATTTTCTGTGAAAAATGGTCATATTATGCATTGAAGAATATCTTTATATCCATTAAAATGATACTGGAGAAGTAAAAAGTAAAGATAAAGTAAAAATCGTCACCAGACAGACTAATGAACATATAACAGACAAATCTGAGTGTTGGAGAATTAAAATGATGCTGGAGAATCACGTCCAGTGTTTTAAAACCTTAGAGAAGATCCCTCAGAGAGACTCATTTGGTTGCACTCAAACAGCGAGATAGTGAAGAAGGACAAAAGCGCGGCTTCTAACCAGGCATGAGGGCGGTTCAAACGCAACAGAAAGAACCCAAGATGGCAGATCCAGATTTCAGATGTTTGGGTAGATGGGCTGATAAGACAAAGCTGTGTTGAGAGCTGAAGAAAGCTATCAGCGGTGCACATCGAGGGGCCACACTGGTGATGCCGTAGAGGAGGTTAAGGATCCGTGCGTCTCCGTGCACAGATGCTGGAGCGCTGCAGATTGCATAAGCGGGACGCTGCCGTCTCCATGTGACGGAGACACAAAGGCACAACAGCAGCAGATCTGACGGACGTGATTAGAAGGTGGATCTGAAAGGCGCCAGGCCAGTATCAGTCTCTGAACAAACACACACACACAAACAAACACATGCAAGACGCACAAATGCTCATGGATATGACAGAGCAAAGGTTAACGTGATGGCCATGTTGAACGCCATCGCGTTGGCTCGCTTACTGAGACAACAGGACAACACAAAGGCTTTTGTGAAGCTTTGTTGTGTTTGGTGATAGAAAGAAAACAGTTATCCAAAGTATAAACAGTTGCTGAGCCGCCGGGGGGGGGGGGGGGGGCTGAGGTTCAGTCTGTGGGAACTCTGGAGAGAAATGCAAAATCAGAGTGATAGAGTTACACAAGCTGAGGTTTTCAACAAAAAACACTCAGCAGAATAACCACACGGCAGCTCGGTTCCCGTCAGCCAGTGGCGCGGACGCTACGGCCTGTTGTCTGCTCAGGCAGGGCGGAATGTTTTTGGGACTGTGTGAACCAAGAGGTTTGGTTTTCATTATTCTGGAGTGTCTGCACAACAGTGACATCGTGAGGCCTACTTATCAAATCCTGTCCCAGCTGTCCCAGGTCTCTGCTGAAGTCCTCGAAATCAGCCTGCGATGCCAGGAAGACGTCCGGAGGGTCTGGAAGGGGACACACACTCCTGTCTGTGCCAGCATTCTGAAGGTTTCCAACACCCCCCCCCCCCCCCCAAAAAAAGACAAAAGCTTCAGTGACACAATAAACACAAAGTTTACTTATTGAAACATCTCATATTCAATGCTGTATTTCCTGGAGTAGAAGTCGTGGGGGGGGTACTACGAGTACTTTGTGAGGTCCATTGACTTACATAATCCAATGTGCCATATATATATATATATATATATATATATATATATATATATATATATATATATATATATATATATATATATATATATATATATATATATATATTTCTCTCTTCCCAATGCAGTTTTTTGAGGTGCAACTTCTACTCTGGAAGATACAGTAATTCCAAACTCAACAGTACAACAACCGTATCTTACATGTTTGTATGCTTTTACATGATGTAACATCGATCACACAAATTAAATCTTGGTGATTCAGTCCCACTGTGATGGTTCTGTGTGGCTGTGATCTTGGATCAGTTCTGTCCAAAATTAAACCAGGCAGAATTACTACAGGCAGATTCATGGCTGTGCGATGGGGTCTCCGGTATCCCCCATTGTGGCCAATCTGTACATGGAGCGAGTGGAGAAGACAGCCTTGACGTCTTTCACAGGCATCTCTCCCAATCACTGGTTCAGATATGTTGATGACACATGGGTTAAAATCAAGCAACAGGAAGTTGAGGACTTTACAGAACACATCAACTCGGTGGACGCCAATATCAAGTTCACACATGAGGATGCCAGAAACAACCATTTAGCCTTCTTGGACTGTGATGTTAGATTGGAGAGAACAGGCAGCTCCAGACAGGGGTTTACAGAAAACCAACTCACACTGACCAATATCTGCTCTTTGGCTCAAACCACCCCCTTGAACACAAGCTCGGGGTGATCAGGACGCTTCAACACAGAGCCCTACAGGTGCCCACAACTGCAGAGGGAAGGGCTAAAGAACAACAACTTGTCCGGAAAGCCCTCACAGTATGTGGGTACCCACGATGGTCCCTGGACAAAGTGCAGAAGTCCCAGAGAACAAAGAGACCAGATAGACAGGAGACGGAGACAAGAAGAAGAGGAGTGTCTCTCCCTTATTTAGCAGGAGTAGGGGAAAAACTACAGAGGATCTTCAGACAGCACAAAATCCCAGTTTACTTTAAACCGGTTAACACCTTGAGACAGAAATTAGTTCACCCTAAGGACAGGATCCCTAGTTACAAACAGAGCAATGTAGTGTATTCTATCAGATGTCAGGAAAACTGTAACGAACACTACATAGGTGAGACTAAGCAACCTTTACACAAAAGGCTACACCAGCACCGCAGAGAGGGTGCCAGTGGACCTCAGTCTGCAGTTCATCTCCACCTTAAAGACACTAACCACACGTTTGAGGACAAGGAAGTTAAAATATTAGCCGGAGAGAAGAAATGGTTTGAGAGAGGGGTCAAGGAGGCATTCTTTGTGAAACATTTGAAACCCAGCCTTAACCGGGGAGGGGGTCTGAGACACGCTTTATCCCCTGTTTACAATGGGGTACTCAGGTCAAAGCAATTTCAGTCTTTTGTTCATGGTAATGAGTCATTCACATCATCAGCAGAGTCGTCAAGGGAGCCATCAGGAGAGGGACAGCTGCCCTGTCATTAGGAGGGTGCTAACTAGAGCACAATAGATGCTAATTAGAGCTATTGTTTAGTCACCATCCTATAGCAGTCTGCCTCTCAGTAGGAGGGGTCTGGCTAGGTTTAAAACTCCAGCTTTTGTGACTTCTTGATTATTCTTCTCTACAAGAGTCAAGACAGAAGTCAGACCACCAGAGCAAGAATTTTAGCTGAGGAAGCTTCTGCGATTTGAAGCGAAACGTCCTCGCGTCAAGCAACCCAGTCCAGTCGAAGAATCAAGCTTCTCTACCATGGAAACCACCTGGACAACCGAGAGCCTACACAGAAACATTGCGACCAACTGTGGGCATGAGGCCCTGGCACTGGTACGTAAGCTGGAAAAGACTGCTAAAAAGATAGCTAACTTTAGAAACCACTTAAGATTTAACCTGAGATGCAAACAAAACAATGTTATTCCCAAATGCATGAAGCAAAAGGCACTAGAAGCAGGTCACACAGCAGAAAAGATCCAGCACAGTTACCTTAGGAGGATTTTGGGTCTTAGAATTAGAAGGCTTCATTTTAAAATATTAGACCTCCAAAATAATCTTGATAGTCTGCACAAAATGTTAGAAACTTTAGTGGAGGAAGAGGCCCATAATAAGATCACAAAGTTCATAGTTAAAATTCAAATGGCTGAGCATTTAAAAAGGAGCGGCAAATCAGGAAGTTTCACAACCTTTTAGTGCAAAAAAGGCGTACTTTCAGTGGGAGTATTTTTAAAGATACACCCAGACAAATTAGTGACAACAGGGAAAATTGGGTAAAGAATCTCTCCAACAGAGTTTTTACACAGACAGAAAAGGATGTGCTCGCTAAAGGACTAAATTTCTCAGTGACCCCTAAACATATACCGACAGTAGATTACATCACTGCAGTAGAGTCAGCCATTAAACATAACAGTTTGTCAGAGTCAGAAGCTGGGGACCTCCGACTAAGAGTCACAGCAGTGCTGAACAGTGCTAAGCCTCCTCCGTCCAACATCACAGGAGAAGAACGGAAAGCTTTGTCAGCACTGCAAAAGGACCAAAGCATCCTTATCCTGCCAGCGGATAAAGGCAGATGCACGGTGGTCCTGAACACATCTGACTACGAGGCCAAGATCAGCAACTTGCTCAGTGACTCCAATACCTACAAACGTCTGAAGAGAGACCCCACGAGCGGCTATAAGAAGAAAATCATTAGCTACCTCCAAAACCTGGAGAAAGAGGGACTCATCGACAGGCAGACATACTACAGACTGTACCCTGGGGACGCCACTCTGTGCATCTATGGACTGCCCAAAATCCACAAACAGGACGTGCCACTCAGGCCTATTGTATGTAGCACAGATTCCATCACGTACAATGTGGCCAAGCACCTCAAGTGGATTTTGGCTCCTCTAGTGGGTAACTCAGAACACCATGTGGAGAACACACAAGATTTTGTGAACAAGATCAAGGACCTGCAGCTGGAGGCAGATGAAACAATCGTGTCTTTTGCTGTGACTTCGTTGTTCACCTGCATCCCCACCGCTGAGGCTGTCTCAGCTGTGAGGCAGAGACTGCTGGAGGATGTGTCTCTACTTGAAAGGACCAAACTCACACCAGACCACATCTGCCAGCTCTTGGAGATCTGTCTTAACACCACGTATTTCCTGTTTAGGGGGAATTACTACAGGCAGATTCATGGCTGTGCGATGGGGTCTCCGGTATCCCCCATTGTGGCCAATCTGTACATGGAGCGAGTGGAGAAGACAGCTTTGACGTCTTTCACGGGCATCTCTCCCAGTCACTGGTTCAGATATGTTGATGACACATGGGTTAAAATCAAACAACAGAACACATCAACTCGGTGGACGCCAGTATCAAGTTCACACATGAGGATGCCAGAAACAACCATTTAGCCTTCTTGGACTGTGATGTTACGATTGGAGAGAACAGGCAGCTCCAGACAGGGGTTTACAGAAAACCAACTCACACTGACCAATATCTGCTCTTTGGCTCAAACCACCCCCTTGAACACAAGCTCGGGGTGATCAGGACGCTTCAACACAGAGCCCTACAGGTGCCCACAACTGCAGAGGGAAGGGCTAAAGAACAACAACTTGTCCAGAAAGCCCTCACAGTATGTGGGTACCCACGATGGTCCCTGGACAAAGTGCAGAAGTCCCAGAGAACAAAGAGACCAGATAGACAGGAGACGGAGACAAGAAGAAGAGTGTCTCGCCCTTATTTAGCAGGAGTAGGGGAAAACCTACAGAGGATCTTCAGACAGCACAAAATCCCAGTTTACTTTAAACCGGTTAACACCTTGAGACAGAAATTAGTTCACCCTAAGGACAGGGTCCCTAGTTACAAACAGAGCAATGTAGTGTATTCTATCAGATGTCAGGAAAACTGTAACGAACACTACATAGGTGAGACTAAGCAACCTTTACACAAAAGGCTATACCAGCACTGCAGAGAGGGTGCCAGTGGACCTCAGTTTGCAGTTTATCTCCACCTTAAAGACACTAACCACACATTTGAGGACAAGGAAGTTAAAATATTAGCCAGAGAGAAGAAATGGTTTGAGAGAGGGGTCAAGGAGGCATTCTTTGTGAAACGTTTGAAACCCAGCCTTAACCGGGGAGGGGGTCTGAGACACGCTTTATCCCCTGTTTACAATGGGGTACTCAGGTCAAAGCAGTTTCAGTCTTTTGTTCATGGTAATGAGTCATTCACGTCATCAGCAGAGTCGTCAAGGGAGCCATCAGGAGAGGGACAGCTGCCCTGTCATTAGGAGGGTGCTAACTAGAGCACAATAGATGCTAATTAGAGCTATTGTTTAGTCACCATCCTATAGCAGTCTGCCTCTCGGTAGGAGGGGTCTGGTTAGGTTTAAAACTCCAGCTTTTGTGACTTCTTGATTATTCTTCTCTACAAGAGTCAAGACAGAAGTCAGACCACCAGAGCAAGAATTTTAGCTGAAGAAGCTTCTGCGATTTGAAGCGAAACGTCCTCGCGTCAAGCAACCCAGTCCAGTCGAAGATTCAAGCTTCTCTACTACAAAATTAAACCACTTTGTCCTCGACTGAGACAAAACCATAACTAACCTTGAGTTAGACCCAAAGTCAAAGGTCATGTGACCAATGGAAAAGTGGTACAAGATGTCATGTTAGTGTCTCATAAAACCCATAGATGTGTGTCTTTACCCAATTCCTTGAAGGAGCCATTCCAAATATCTTCTATGTGTCATTATTGGACCCAGTTTTTGACTTTGGCCTTTGTTGCTCTCTTTGGCTGATTTTCAACCATTCCACCATGTTTAATTCAAACTGGATCAAAGCCTTTAATCCATACTGACCTTTAATCCATACTGCTTGAGTTAAACAGTTATGACCTTTAGTTGAAGTGGGAGTATTTTTAAAGATACACCCAGACAAATTAGTGACAACAGGGAAAATTGGGTAAAGAATCTCTCCAACAGAGTTTTTACACAGACAGAAAAGGATGTGCTCGCTAAAGGACTAAATTTCTCAGTGACCCCTAAACATATACCGACAGTAGATTACATCACTGCAGTAGAGTCAGCCATTAAACATAACAGTTTGTCAGAGTCAGAAGCTGGGGACCTCCGACTAAGAGTCACAGCAGTGCTGAACAGTGCTAAGCCTCCTCCGTCCAACATCACAGGAGAAGAACGGAAAGCTTTGTCAGCACTGCAAAAGGACCAAAGCATCCTTATCCTGCCAGCGGATAAAGGCAGATGCACGGTGGTCCTGAACACATCTGACTACGAGGCCAAGATCAGCAACTTGCTCAGTGACTCCAATACCTACAAACGTCTGAAGAGAGACCCCACGAGCGGCTATAAGAAGAAAATCATTAGCTACCTCCAAAACCTGGAGAAAGAGGGACTCATCGACAGGCAGACATACTACAGACTGTACCCTGGGGACGCCACTCTGTGCATCTATGGACTGCCCAAAATCCACAAACAGGACGTGCCACTCAGGCCTATTGTATGTAGCACAGATTCCATCACGTACAATGTGGCCAAGCACCTCAAGTGGATTTTGGCTCCTCTAGTGGGTAACTCAGAACACCATGTGGAGAACACACAAGATTTTGTGAACAAGATCAAGGACCTGCAGCTGGAGGCAGATGAAACAATCGTGTCTTTTGCTGTGACTTTGTTGTTCACCTGCATCCCCACCGCTGAGGCTGTCTCAGCTGTGAGGCAGAGACTGCTGGAGGATGTGTCTCTACTTGAAAGGACCAAACTCACACCAGACCACATCTGCCAGCTCTTGGAGATCTGTCTTAACACCACGTATTTCCTGTTTAGGGGGAATTACTACAGGCAGATTCATGGCTGTGCGATGGGGTCTCCGGTATCCCCCATTGTGGCCAATCTGTACATGGAGCGAGTGGAGAAGACAGCCTTGACGTCTTTCACGGGCATCTCTCCCAGTCACTGGTTCAGATATGTTGATGACACATGGGTTAAAATCAAACAACAGAACACATCAACTCGGTGGACGCCAGTATCAAGTTCACACGTGAGGATGCCAGAAACAACCATTTAGCCTTCTTGGACTGTGATGTTACGATTGGAGAGAACAGGCAGCTCCAGACAGGGGTTTACAGAAAACCAACTCACACTGACCAATATCTGCTCTTTGGCTCAAACCACCCCCTTGAACACAAGCTCGGGGTGATCAGGACGCTTCAACACAGAGCCCTACAGGTGCCCACAACTGCAGAGGGAAGGGCTAAAGAACAACAACTTGTCCAGAAAGCCCTCACAGTATGTGGGTACCCACGATGGTACCTGGACAAAGTGCAGAAGTCCCAGAGAACAAAGAGACCAGATAGACAGGAGACGGAGACAAGAAGAAGAGTGTCTCTCCCTTATTTAGCAGGAGTAGGGGAAAACCTACAGAGGATCTTCAGACAGCACAAAATCCCAGTTTACTTTAAACCGGTTAACACCTTGAGACAGAAATTAGTTCACCCTAAGGACAGGGTCCCTAGTTACAAACAGAGCAATGTAGTGTATTCTATCAGATGTCAGGAAAACTGTAACGAACACTACATAGGTGAGACTAAGCAACCTTTACACAAAAGGCTATACCAGCACTGCAGAGAGGGTGCCAGTGGACCTCAGTTTGCAGTTTATCTCCACCTTAAAGACACTAACCACACATTTGAGGACAAGGAAGTTAAAATATTAGCCAGAGAGAAGAAATGGTTTGAGAGAGGGGTCAAGGAGGCATTCTTTGTGAAACGTTTGAAACCCAGCCTTAACCGGGGAGGGGGTCTGAGACACGCTTTATCCCCTGTTTACAATGGGGTACTCAGGTCAAAGCAGTTTCAGTCTTTTGTTCATGGTAATGAGTCATTCACGTCATCAGCAGAGTCGTCAAGGGAGCCATCAGGAGAGGGACAGCTGCCCTGTCATTAGGAGGGTGCTAACTAGAGCACAATAGATGCTAATTAGAGCTATTGTTTAGTCACCATCCTATAGCAGTCTGCCTCTCGGTAGGAGGGGTCTGGTTAGGTTTAAAACTCCAGCTTTTGTGACTTCTTGATTATTCTTCTCTACAAGAGTCAAGACAGAAGTCAGACCACCAGAGCAAGAATTTTAGCTGAAGAAGCTTCTGCGATTTGAAGCGAAACGTCCTCGCGTCAAGCAACCCAGTCCAGTCGAAGATTCAAGCTTCTCTACTACAAAATTAAACCACTTTGTCCTCGACTGAGACAAAACCATAACTAACCTTGAGTTAGACCCAAAGTCAAAGGTCATGTGACCAATGGAAAAGTGGTACAAGATGTCATGTTAGTGTCTCATAAAACCCATAGATGTGTGTCTTTACCCAATTCCTTGAAGGAGCCATTCCAAATATCTTCTATGTGTCATTATTGGACCCAGTTTTTGACTTTGGCCTTTGTTGCTCTCTTTGGCTGATTTTCAACCATTCCACCATGTTTAATTCAAACTGGATCAAAGCCTTTAATCCATACTGACCTTTAATCCATACTGCTTGAGTTAAACAGTTATGACCTTTAGTTGAATCAAAGGTCAAATGATCAATGGAACGGTCATGCATGGTTCCAAACTTGAGTTTCCTATTTTACCACAGGTGTACCTCTAACCAATCCCATGAAATAGCCATTCCAAATACTCCGAAAAATATAACATGAAAAAATCCTATATAGGCCTTGAGGTCCAGTGGCAATTATATATATATATATATATATATATATATATATATATATATATGAGGGCTGTCCGTAAAGTATAGGTCCTTTTTATTTTTTTCAAAAACTATATGGATTTCATTCATATGTTTTTACGTCAGACATGCTTGAACCCTCGTGCGCATGCGTGAGTTTTTCCACGTCTGTCGGTGACGTCATTCGCCTGTGAGCACTCCTTGTGGGAGGAGTCGTCCAGCGCCTCGTCGGAATTCCTTTGTCTGAGAAGTTGCTGAGAGACTGGCGCTTTGTTTGATCAAAAGTTTTTCTAAACCTGTGAGACACATCGAAGTGGACATGGTTCGAAAAATTAAGCTGGTTTTCAGTGAAAATTTTAACAGCTGATGAGAGATTTTGAGGTGACACTGTCGCTTTAAGGACTTTTCACGGTGCGAGACGTCACGCTGCGCTCTCAGGCGGCGTCATCAGCCTGTTTCAAGCTTAAAACCTCCACATTTCAGGCTCTATTGATCCAGGACGTCGTGAGAGAACAGAGACGTTTCAGAAGAAGTCGGTTTCAGCATTTTATCCGGATATTCCACTGTTAAAGGAGATTTTTTTAATAAAAGACGTGCAGACGGGTCCGCGCGTCGGGACGCAGCCGACGCGGTGTGGCGGCACAGGAAAAACACCTCCGTGTTGATAACCATTTGTTAAAATCCAGTTGGCTTTTGATGGCTTTCAGTGGAGTGAGTATATGAGAAATTGTTTATCAGCTGGAGATGTTCCAACTTGTCCTTAAGGCTTCCAGCAGAGGTGTTTTTCCTGTGACGGAGCGTCGCGGCGGCTGCGAGCCGATGCTGCAATCCGCCCGCACGTCTTTCATTAAAAAAATCTCCTTTAACAGTGGAATATCAGGATAAAATGCTGAAACCGACTTCTTCTGAAACTTCTCTGTTCTCTCACGACGTCCTGGATCAACAGAGCCTGAAATGTGGAGGTTTTCAGCTTGAAACAGGCTGATGACGCCACCTGAGAGCGCTGTGCGACGTCTCGCACCGTGAAAAGTCCTTAAAGCGACAGAATCACCTCAAAATCTCTCATCAGCTGTTAAAATTTTCACTGAAAACCAGCTTAATTTTTCGAACCATGTCCACTTCGATGTGTCTCACAGGTTTAGAAAAAATTTTGATCAAACAAAGCGCCAGTCTCTCAGCAACTTCTCAGACAAAGGAATTCCGACGAGGGGCTGGACAACTCCTCCCACAAGGAGTGCTCACAGGCGAATGACGTCACCGACAGGCATGGAAAAACTCACGCATGCGCACGAGGGTTCAAGCATGTCTGACGTAAAAACATATGAATGAAATCCATATAGTTTTTGAAAAAAATAAAAAGGACCTATACTTTACGGACAGACCTCGTATATAGTGTTCAGGCTTCTCAAAATAAAAATTTCTAAAATTATCTTCCTTAGACTCAAACTGAAAGTAAATCTCTACAACTTTATATAAATTAATAAAAAATATAAAATCCAAGATGATGGGTTGCATAAGTAATCAGCCCCTTTGGGTTTTATTAAAAAGAAGACCTGAAAGTTCAGCTACAATTTGCCAGAAGGTATATCTGAGATGCAAGTTTAGATTTAATGATTTGGTGAACCACTTCATCATGAAGCTGTATAACCGGGGATACAAAATGCAAAACATGCACTGTGCACAATTTCTCCAATCACAGCCACAGAAGCCTGTAACTTCTTCTGGGTTGTCTGGGTGTCTTGGTGGCTTTCCTCACTCTTCTTGCACAGTCACTCAGTTTTTGAGAACTGTCTGCTCCATGCAGATTTACCTTAGAGTGCCATACTGTTTGTATTTCTTCATAACTGATGGAAATAAAGTTCAAGACATATTCAGTGACTTGGAAATGTTCATGTATCCATCCCCTGACTTGTCTGAAGAAAACTGGCAATAAAACTGATTATTTACAGGTATTATACCAAAGGGCTGATTACTTATGCAACTCATCATCTTGGCTTTTATATTTTTAATTAATTTATATCAGGTTGTAGAGATTTACTTTCAATTTGAATCTAAGGAAGATAATTTTAGAAATTTTTATAGTGAGAAGGCTGATTTACTTTTTGTATTTGAAATGCCATAAACAACTTAAAAAATGTGAAATATAAATACTTTTGCAAGCCACTGTACACACACACACACACATATACACATTAAATCATAAAACTATTACTGAGAAAACAATGCTTAAATCAAGCAGCAAGAATTTATACACTTTAAAAAAAAAAAAAAAAATCAGTACCTTGTCCACATTGTGCAGGTAGTATGACACCAAATAATCCAACAGGCTGATCCGATTGTCCTGCAGAGAAAAGTCCATAAAACGTAGGAAATCAGTGTCCAGCTGTCAGTGGTAAACACACTTTAGCCAATAACTCTGGTTATTTTAAATTACCAAATGATGCATACGTGTGCTCAGTCAATTAAAATATTCACTTCATTGTTGGAAGCAGTTGTATTTGAAGTAACGTTTGTTACATTTCACACAGTGGACTGTTAAACAGTAACAGATACAAAAGAACAGGTCCCAGGACTAGCCCTAGCCCTAACCTGGACTGAGTTTTCCCAGGGGATGAGACCTCTTGTTGCTGCAGTAAGTAACCATCTCATGGAGATTTGCAGCAGAAATTGTAAAAATAATAATAATAAAAAACAATCTAACAAATGAGAAGAAACCCACATTCTAAACCATCTCTTTCTGGGGAGAAGCTACCTGGCAAATCTGATGGTGGTCCCTCCACTGGAATGGCCTTGTGTCAAATGAGCAGTTCGTTAAGGAGACTCATGAGGAGTCTCATTATGAGGCAGCATCAGCTAAGACAATTTGGCCATATGGTGGGTTTGTCCAGCCATGATCCAGCATGCAGGTACCTCAGTGTTTTGAACCCCAGTAGCTGCAGAAGACCAAGGACACGTCCACATTCCACCTGGCTGCAGAGGATTGATGGTTACTTTCGAGAGGTAACGATGGACCATTTATGTGCCAGAGTAGTTATTAATTGGGACTTGTGGTGGTTCTGTCGAGTAGTTCCACAGCTTTCTACTAGAACTGAATCATCAAAAATGTTTAGGGTTCTGATCTGTTCAAAATATAAGTCAGTTTGGGAGGAATAAAAATTAAATCCCAACTCTCCCCAAACAAGATGAAGCCATATTTGAAGGAGATACATCAAAACGAGTGTAGACAGAAAGCGCTGACCTTTACATCCACTACAGAATAAGGTTGAACCTCAGTAACATGGGTTCTGGTCAAATCTTGAGAGTCTGATGTGCATCTGTATGTTTCCCTGATACCCTTGAATACAGCGGGTGGGTCAACCTTTCACATGTGGCTGTGTTTTGATTTTCTGTGCTGCGGCTCTGAAGCGTGGAGGTGGTATTTCTACTGTTGTAATTTCGGTCTTACTCTGCTTTTGACATCCTTGAGTTTGGGAAGGATTTCCAGGCCAAAGCCGTCGGCCTGGCCTCTGATCCTGCTGCCTCCGTTCATGTGGTTCCCCAGAGCCAAAACCAGTCCCATCACTTCCCTGACTGTGGTCGCCTCCAGTAGAGCCTTCACAAAATAACACAGTCACCGTGAAACATCTGCACAGGACAGAGTTTAGAGTTTGAAGCATAATTACTTTTTCCACATGTGAAATGTCTTTGGGAATGTTTATTTTCCAGAAATAAAAATGATTTAAAACTGTTTACTTGGATACTTTTTTGTCTTACATTAAATTTTGAAGGTAAATCTGAGATCAGTTAAATGTGGCAAACCTATTGGATACTAAAAGAAATGAAAGGCATCAGAGGGGTGATATGTACTCTGTACACATAATGTAAATAACACTGCACATATCCAGAAAATGTCTTTTTGGACTACTGTGATGTCATTTCATGACGTTTTAGTAACATCATCATAATGACAAAAAGCTGATTGATATTAGCTTTGGATCACCTCTTGTCTTTCACCCTATTAATTATGGAGGCGGGATTTTTTTTTAAACAATTATAAATTAAAATTTCACCCCCAGAAGTTGAAGGTTTTTAGCCATGCTAATGCTCCCCAGAAACATTTACTGAAAAAAATCTGAAGGACCTAAATGACATGGTGAGATACTGAAGAGCTTGGCTAATTCATCTCCGCAACATTTATATATTCATTATTACTAATATGAGCTAGTTTGACTGAAATATAAAAAATATAAACGTTGTGATTATAGCATCGAGCCTAGAACTGGTGCTTTTGTTAAGTCATTCAAACATCATCTAATGATATCCTCGACTAAGTACAGACATATTGCCAGTTAGCAAATGACCTTACAGCGATATCTCCGTGATGACATTTGATACGTCATGCCGATGTGAGGGAGACGTATGTATGCTGTCTGAGTACAATTAATAGTATTTATTATGCTTTACTCCATTCTGTCTGCTCGCCCCTCTGGCTACGCACCTGCACACTCTGTGTGAGCAGGAAGAAACATGATGAGAAGAAAGTTTTTACGTAAAAAGCTCTACCTAACTGACACGAAAGAAGGTTTTATCACATGCGCCATCCATCGTAAATAAACTTGTGTTGCTGTTGTTGCCATGTCAGCACTACGCTACGAAACACAGGATGACTAAGGCGCACTGTTTTTTCAAATTAAAGCACTCGTGGTGATGGGAATACCGGCATTTCAATAATAAGATGAACCAGTGTAGAGTAGACCACTGTTTTGTACATAGACAGACATTCAGTTGAGTGATTACAATACTGTGCCAGTGCGCACGGTAACCAGGAAGACGGGGAAAATGCCTTTTTGCTGCACGGCAGTAGTAGTTTGCTGCAAGATGGATATGAACCGCACGGACACTTAAATTCAGGTTTGGGGTGCTCTTTCCTACCGTACACACAGAGGAGACTGTATGGAGCTTGTGTTTGATGGAGGTGATGCCTTCAGTGAAAGTTGACCGGAAGATGATACAGTGAGCTCTGCCTGCAAAGTCATGGATCTGTGAGAGCTCGTACAAGAACCTGAAGAACAAGCACATGGCAAACAAGTACAGAATTATTGAAAGTCTATTTCTGCATTTCAGCTAAAGTAACTATTTGTGTGCACACACATGCTTTCATTTTATGTTCTGTTAATGAGCAAGATACTGACTGTTCAGGTTTGTCCAGCTGTTTGACGTCTCCCTCCGAGCTCTCATAGTGGTTCTTGATCAATTTCAGTTCTTCTGGCTGAGCTCTCTGACATATTTAACAGAAGCATGAATGAAACGTTCATCCCTTTACATGTACTGAAGTCAGACGAGCTGATTCAGGTTTGACACTTTGTCAGGCTGCATGGTGTCAGGACAGGGATGGTAGAGAGCATCAGTGGAGAATGTGAGGACATCAAGAAGAAAACTGAGGCAATAATTTGCATCACTGCCCAACTGTTTCTCAGCTCACTGAAGGTCACCTTTGACACCAAGACGCCTGACAAAGCATTGCAATGTGACGGTTTGTGCACAATGAAGGAGTGGAGTAAGTGTGTGCTGTGACACGTACGTTTTCAAACAGTACTTCAATAGTCTCCAGGTCCACCACAGAATGGTCCAGTGTCAGCACGGCTAGAAGGACAATCGGAACAAAACATTTTCACTGAATTAATTGGATCATTAACACATAAACTCATATTAGATTCAAATCAGATTCTAGTTTATTCTAGTGCAGTGCCTGTAGGAAGTTTACTTTCTGACCTCAACCTGTTGACCTTTCTGGATGCTCCATAACTAACCTTGCTGTATGTCTTTCATGTCTAGGTGAAGGCTCGATATGAGGATGCCCACAGCCTGTGATCGCTTCCCATCCAGCAGTTTGATGATCTGACACACAGAACAGCATTAGTACGAGGTATTTTTCAAAAGTCACGTTCAAGGATTTACGAGATCTTTGGCCAGCTCTGGACCCAGGGTAAGCTTCACTTCTGATTTTGTCAACTTTCTCCTTAAATTCAATGTTATTTGTACTTGAGAGAAACGGCGCCCCCAGCTGGACTTTAATTCCATTAAGGATGAAAATCCAGAGGATTGTTGGAAGTTTCTTGCTCAAAAATTACCTTCTTGGCTTTGACTTTCTTATCAAACTTGTCTGACAGAGGTTTCGACTTTGTATGCGTGGTGGCTTTGGCGAAGAGATCCTCAAAGTCGCTGGTGTTAATTATATTTGGTTCCTCTAAAAAGCTCCACAGTGTTTTATTGCTGAAGATAGAGGACAGATATAATTTTGATTAGCCACTGTTTAGAGTCATTTTTGTATCATATTTGAAAAGACAATTTAAAGAAGAGAGAGAAAGAGTGAAGACATCATTCTTCTGACATTTGTGACTAGTAATGAATCACTTCCACTGTGGTGACCTCGAGTTAACAGCCAAAAGAAGAAAAAAAGATAATGTACTCAAACGTAGATCAATACTGTATGATTGCAAAATGTATTTAAATTAAAATGTGATGTATGAAGTATTAATGTTAAGGAAAAAGGCTTTTTTCCATAATGTTGATATTTTGGATCATTTGGAACCTCAAAAGTTTTCCACAGTTTATTTTCATTGCTATTTGTTGTGGTTAACTCAGTAATAAATTTCCATCACTGCTAATGTGTGTAGGTCATGTAGGAATTTTTGTTTTGGATTTCTTGAGTTTGACATTTTTAAAAAATGTCTTCAGCTGCACCTACTTTTTGTCCTGAATCTGGATTCTGGTCCAGTAAAGAGGCTTCATAGGTCGGGATGGCTCCACCACCTGTTTCCTGGGAATATCCATCGCAAGTCCCCCAGCCGGAAGAGGAGGAGGTGGAGGAGTGAAGCCTGGAGGGGCCGGAAGAGGAGGAGGTGGAGGAGTGAAGCCTGGAGGGGCTGGAGGTGGAGGAGCGAAGCCTGGAGGAGGTGGAGGTGGAGGAGCAAAGCCTGGAAGTGGTGGAGGAGCAAAGCCTGGAAGTGGTGGAGGAGCAAAGCCTGGAAGTGGTGGAGGTGGACCTGAGGAGCCAGTTAATGACTGCATGTGGTTTAGGGCTGGCGGTGGCGGTGGTGGCGGCGGCGGAGGGGACAAAGAGTCTGTTTTCCTAGGTGATGTGGTCTGAGGAGGACACGGGTGGTCTCCAGGAAGAGGAGAGGGCTTATGGGGCAGTGAGGAGGACAGCGATGTGTTGTCCCTCTGAGCAGTCAGGCTGAGCCTGATGGAAGCCAGGTCCAGTTTTTTAGGGGTGATCTTTTGCGGTTGAGGACTTTGTGTCTCCTCCACATCCTGAGCAAAGGTCTCTCGATCAGTCTGAATGGCAACAGTGTGGAGGCTTTTGTGTAAACACTCATTTCCCGCTGACACACCAACATCCTGGCGGTCTACTCGGCACTGCGTGCGGACCTGGTGGAGCTTGGTCTGTAGCTCACCTAGGATGGACTCTAGGTGGCTGACAGTCTCCTCGTGTTCCACCCTCAGTCTGGCCACTTCTTGACCATAATCCTCCTAAAAAAAATTAGAAGAACAGTGATGTCTCTATTACAACATAAAGGGTTTTGAACCTTGAACAAACTGATGCAGTCCAAAGATGACTTTTATGTATTGGTGATAGTAACAGTGTGCACTTCATACTGACGCGGAGCTTCTCCACCTCATCCTTGCATTGTCTTTTCAGATGCAGAAGATCAGCCTGGTGCTCTGAGAGCAGACAGAAAAGGAAAAAAGGGGGTGATGAAAAACATTGCTTGGTTTTTCCAGATGTTCACGATTAAAGCAGCGGCACCTTTTGTGTGAAGACAGCATGAACAATAATCCACAGAGACACAAGATACAACAAACATAAGACATCCATGGACCTTAACTTTAACTTTACCCAACAAACTCAAGTCGGATTTGGACGGAAGGCTGAAGGGTCTCTGAGGTTCGAGTTAAATCCAGTCAAAAACAATACAATAACTCACCAGATGATGGCAGCAGAGCCTCGTGTGCAGTAAAGCATAGGCCTTGATATATAGTTAGTTAAAGAGCAAACGCATTTATGAGGTAGTGGATAAATTAATCTACGGCCAGGTCCATAACTATTTGGACAGTTACTGTGTGTGTGTTTGTGTGTGTGTGTAATTTTGCTGCTGTACAACACCACAATAGTGCTAAATGCAACAATCAAGATCTTCATGCAGTGTAGATTTTTAGTTTTAAAGGTACCCAGTCACCTCTAACAAACTGTATTTTCTCCCGCGATCTGTTCATTTTGGTTTAATACAAACGTTTCCTATCAGTACCACCCTGACTTACAGGCTGAGTATATCCTATTAAGATAAGATGAGATCAACTTTATTTATCCCAAACAATGCATTTTTAACGATAAGTACAACAAATTTATGCAAAATGACTAGAAGACATTACTCTGAATAACTAAATAACTCTGAATAATTCCTTTATGTATTCATTCTGCAGAAGGGGGCGGAGTTATACAGTCTGATTTGCCACAGGTAGGAAAGACCTCCTGTGGCATCCTGTGGTGCTCCTCGGTGGTCTCACTCTATGACTGAAGGTGCTCTGACAGGGTGTCAGTGTGGCATGTAGAGGGTGGGAGGTGTTGTCCAGAATCCTGAGCATTTTCCTCAGCATCCTCCTCTCTGACACCTCCACCAACTCCAGCTCAACCCCAGGACAGAGCCAGCTCTCCTGATGAGCTTGTTGAGTCTGTTCATGTCAGCTGCTTTCAGCCTGCTGCCTCAGCACACTACAGCGTAGAAGATGACATTGGAGACCACCGAGTGATAAAACATCTGCAACATATTTCTGCAGACATTCAAAGATCTTCTTATACACAGCATCCGTGTTTACAGTCCAGTCCAGTTTGTTGTCTATGTGGACACCCAGATACTTGTAGTAGGCCACAATGTCCACTTCAGTTCCACTGATGATAACTGGGTTTGGATGGATCTTCCATCTTCTGAAGTCCACCACCAGCTATGTCTATTTACAATAAGAGCGGTAGTATGATCATGTGCAAAATCGTTCAAAACAAGAAGGACAGTAGTATTTGGAAGAAGATCAGTGGAAGCTCTTGAAGAAAGTGGGAAAGTCCATGATCAAGCATTAAACAAAAGAAGCCATTTAAATCCAAGAGGGATGAACATGGGGAGAGATCTGGAGGTTAGCCTTCAACGTGCACTGAGCTACAGTCGAGTAAACATTTGATGTGCGATACGCGTACTCGCTTCGTAGCTGATGTTTTTGGATCCATCAAGTTGCTAATATTTATCATCTGAATTTTCATTTTTAAAATTTTGACTTTTTGGAAGTGGGAGTACACAATTGAACCCGGATGTTTATTTATTCAATTTATTTGTTAGTTGGCGTTTTCAAGAGGCTAATGAACAAGTTGCATTGTGCTCTTATTATTGGCTTCACTGAGCAAAGAAACTGTACCGTATGAATGATCACGCTAATGAGGGTGAACCAAATTTAATTTTGTTTTTTATTACAGGTATTGATAGCATGATGAATTGATTTAACCATCCAAAAAAAAATGACATGAGTGCACCCATGACCATAAATTTGCTGCTGTCATAAACTAATATATTTGAGATGTTTTCACTTATTTCTTTTACATCAACATGAAATTAACATATTTCAATTCACATTTTCTTCTCATCTCTTATCAAATCAAACTGCATGCCATGAATCACAAATAAATGTTTAAATCTGACAGAAGTTGGAGATTGTGGGCATCTGGTGTAAAATTTGTGCCAAATCAACATATAGCTCCACCTTGGATCTGCTGTGGCGGCCCCAAGTGGAAAAACAAAGGACTTAGTTTTACCTCAACCCTGTCTGTGTATTACTGTGGTACTGCCACCAGGTGGAGCCTGTGCTCACTGAGCACATCTGGTGCAAGATTTCATTTCCACTCGGGTACAGTTTCAGAACAACATTTTGGCATATATTTAGGGAAGACACTGTATTTCATGCGTACTTCATGTGCTTAGAAAAGGATTGTGCACCTTTTAATTCAAGGTGTTAAAAAATAGCATTAACTATTTAGGAATTATGGCCATTTTTAATACAGGGTTTCAGTGCCAATAAATTATTAAACACCAAGGTTGTGTAGGATTACTTTGAAATGTAATCCAAAAGTAATCAGATTACAAGTAATCCAAATGTATGTACATACATACATGTAATCCACATGTATTCTTTCAAAGTAATCCTACCCAACCTTGTTAAACACACCAAATATGAGGATTATTTTATTAATGCAAATCATCACTTTTACAGAAAGTTTTCTTTAGACAAGGCGGGGGATGAATACATGAACATTTCCAAGTCACTGAATAAGTCTTGGACTTCATTACATCAATCATTAAGAAATACAGTCAGTATGTTACTGTATGATAAATGTCTGTTGTAGTAACCAAGAGACAAGTGAGGGAAGCCACCAAGACAACTTTGAAGGAGTTATAGGCTCCTGTGGCCGTGAATGCTGTCGTGTGTGACTGGGGGTCATTTCACTACTTGAATGTAGCCTGACATGAGCTTGTATTTCAGTTTCTTTCATTTCTAAAGCCTAGGTCAGATGGGCTGTCTATAAATACGGCACCATGGATTCATTGTATATCTGTCAGTGAAGGTTTAAAGTGATATCTAGTTTTGTCTACTCAAGAGATTTCACCACTCATCAAAGTCACTTCTTTAGGTTTAAAAAGTAAGACAGTGTGGATAGCAACAATATAGGTCCACAGGAGGCGACATTCTGTTGTTTGCTGGTCATTGTTTTTTTGTTTGTTTGTTTTTTGTTTTTTTGGTCAGTTCATAGTTGACTCTGTGATTTTCCCAGTAAAACTGCTTGCTGTGCAGCTTCTACTGCTTTTGCAGTAAAATGCATTTACCTTCAAGTACATTCAAGAAAATGAGTTTTCAGCAGCAGCTTTACACATTTAGCTTTACTCCCTGCAGCAGCAGAAACACCAAAACTGTTTACAGCAGCTCTCAGTTGACTTTTGTTATTTAAACAGCACTTTACAAAAGTTTCATGCCCATAGGCCACCGGCCTGTGACCCAGCGCTCCTCGGTGCAGGGTGGCCAACGCTTTCAGCATCAATCTCACGCTCTCACACACAAGCAAGAAATGTCACGCCAAAATAAAAAAAAGTTCCCCTGTTAATTTTCTGTTGTTGACTAGATTAGACCAGACCACAGCGCTTTGTTTCTTAATGACAGGAGAGGTTCATACCAGAAACAGCTGTCTGCTGACAACGTTCTTACTGCAGGATTCTCTGATCGTTGATTGGCTGAAAACCTGTCACCTGATACGTCACCTGATACGTGAAGAGTTCAGGGAGAATTCGAGCAAAGCTTCGAAGCTGGTTTCTGAGTCGGCCACGTTTTGGATGACAAGGTAAGCCAATAAATGGCTTAACAAATCGAATAATCTATTGTCTAATAAAACTGGGTCCCTTGTCACTACAGACAGAGCCTAATCAGTCTAACTGTGTGTTGAGACAGTAGACTACAGACTTCAATTATTTACAAACTAGGTAATTTAAAGGACATGTGATAAGTTAATGTTCTGGTTAGCAAGTATTCATGATTTTAAGTGTTTCTGTGCACATGTGCTAAAAAAATGTGGTTGCTGATGCATTTTATTACTGACGGAGAAACCAAAGCGTTTTGAACCACTGAATCAATATGAAGCAATTGTGTTGAAATGGTTCCATTGTTTAGAAGCATTTGTTATGTTTCTGTGTAGGCTCTCAGTTGTCCAGGTGGTTTCTATAGTAGAGAAGCTTGAATCTTCAACTGGACTGGGTTGCTTGACACGAGGACGTTTCGCTTCAAATCGCAGAAGCTTCCTCAGCTAAAATTCTTGCTCTGGTAGTCTGACTTCTGTCTGACCCTTGTCGAGAAGAACAAACAGAAGCCACAAAAGCTGGAGTTTTAAACCTAACCAGATGCCTCCTACCGAGAGGCACACTGCTGTTGGCTAGTGACTAAACAATTGCTTTAATTAGCACCTATTGTGCTCTAGTTAGCACCCTCCTAATGACAGGGTAGCTGTCCCTGCTAACAATGGGACTGACGCCTCTCCTGATGGCATGAATGACTCATTACCATGAACAAAAGACTGAAGCTGTTTTGATCTGAGTACCCCATTGTAAACAGGGGACAAAGCGTGTCTCAGACCCCCTCCCCGGTTAAGGCTGGGTTTCAACTGTTTCACAACTGTTTCACATAGAATGCCTCTTTCACCCCTCTCTCAAACCATTTCTTCTCTCTGGCTAAGATTTAAACTTCCTTGTTTGAGGACAAGGAAGTTTAGCTAAAAGCATGGCTAAACCCCTTCAGTTTATGTGTGCCACCAAAGACGCGGCACCGCCATCATGTCACGGATCAAATCGCAGCGAGTCCGTGCAACGAACACAATGTTCTGCAGCGTTGGAACTGTCTCAACCGCATTGTTTACCTGTTTGTTGTTGTACTACTTTATTTGTCTGGCTTTGTGGTGTCTATGAGCCTCTCTGTTGCCATGGAAACACCTTATAGCTGATTGTGTTATGCAATGACGTGATTTTGTCAGGCGTTATTGTTTATCATTCAACCCTACATCTATGTTTAGCAACCCATCACTTCGCATCTTATGATGCAGCTGGAACCTGATAGCCAAAGAAGAACTTTGTGAGAAAATTCAAAGCAAATGACACTCATCCATGCAAACGGTAGCGTCCAAGGAGCCGCGACATCTTGCAAATGTACAACAGGAGCCATTTAAAGAAGAACGATGTTGCAAAATGGTCATTTTGGTAGCATATGTGCGTACGCATCACCTGTAAACATCAGAGTCACAGTAAAATGGCGTTGGCATAGTACATCGAAATTGTGTCCTAGTGTTGGTTGGGTAGTATGTACTAACTGGTGTTATTCGGGCATAGGGACAGTGAAATTAACTATCACAGAGAAAAATTATCTATCAGAGATTAAAATCAACTCTATCATAGTAAAAATTACTCTCATCAGAGATGAACAAAT
This sequence comes from Thalassophryne amazonica, assembly GCF_902500255.1. Lineage (NCBI taxonomy): Eukaryota > Metazoa > Chordata > Actinopteri > Batrachoidiformes > Batrachoididae > Thalassophryne > Thalassophryne amazonica. The sequence continues at coordinate 6,363,903 of NC_047123.1, read as the reverse complement.
GTATGCAACACTATGATACAACTGATTTACCACTAATGGACTTAATTTAACTCTCCATTCCCTTTTATGCAACCTGTTTGCATCCTTGGATACGTTGCTTTATCTGGATTATCCGACTCCACCCAGCTGTAAACTTGTTCTGGCCATGGCTGGGGAAGTAACCTGTGATGGACCATCCAGGGGGATTCATTGACTCTCATCCACAAATATCAACATCAATGAGCCTCAGAGTCGATACGGGACTCACTTATTTGGATTGGGACCAAATATAGGTACTGTGTACTCTCACTTTTGGTTTGGCACAACAGATCTGACAAAGTATCATAACTGAACACCTTGGCTATGAAACCTGGATGGGGTTGACACGGTCCGCATGAGTATGACATGAGTCAGTGTTTCATGTGACCCCTGTCTTCTTAATCCCTTCACACATTGAAGGTCCTGGAGTCTCACAGGTGTACCAGTTGCAGACACACTGGGTGGAGTTGTGTTTACCTTGGCAGTAGAGCTCAATATTGTATCCAGCACATGACTCGAGAGCAAACAGTCCTAATCTGTGTGCTGTTTCATCTCAAACAAACACCTGTCACAAATATTCACAGCATGGAAAAGTATTGCTGTTTTTGGTTTATTAGATTTATGGGTGGAACAAAGTCACTTAACCCTTCCAATAAATAACTAATGAAAGATTTCAGGAAAGAGACCCTCAAATCCTTTGGACAAAGAGAGTAATTAAGATTAATTAATGATACAAGGTCAGTGAAACTCTTAGTGTAGGTCGACAATGACTCAATATATGCAGAATCAAGTAAAAACTTACTGAACAATTTTTCTGTTATGAATTGAGAAGTGTGCAAAATGTCATATTTGGCCCTTTTGGAGGCCCTTAGAATGATAAAAAAAAAACAAAGAGTTTTTTTAACTGTCTTATCTCTTGTTTATAATTTAGTATGGAGATATATTTTTCCAGTATATTTATGTGCATGGATTTACCTGCTTCGGTATACTTCAGTCCAGGTTTTTCATCCTTCAGTGGAGGCCAAACCGTGTGCAGACGGCCAGGAGTTTGTTCCTCAGACTATTGAGCAAAGAGATTGACAGATTTAGAACATCTTTACCAGTATTCAGGTAATGAGCCTGGTAAAGTTCATTTTACAAAGAAAGACTGAATAATATGATGGATTATCTGTCCTGACAGCATAGTCCATACTTTGCCATCTGACGGATCTTTGTTTGCTGCTGTCTTCCTGGATTTTCTCTCAAAGAACATTCTCAGCCCATCCTTATCATGGCTAATCCTCCTCGGGGCCTCTGGGTGCATTTTCCCTCCTGCATCCTTCTTCAGTGGTTTTGGAGTAAAGAAGGCTTTGAAGGCATCAAAGGCAGTTTCTGCACTTGACACCGGAGGTTTTGAAAATGCAGCCACCTCGGAACCATTTGCAGGGTCTTCTGTTTTTAGGTTCAGTTCTTTCTCTGGGCATTCTTCATTGGCTTTGTTCCTTTCTTCAACCTCCTCATGGTTTCCCTCAGACCGATCACCAGACATCCTCTGTACTTCAGGTTTCTCCTCTTTCTCCTCTCCTCTCTTTTTCCTGCTTAGGAGTAGGGAGATTTGGTTCAGGAAGCTACCCTGAACCTTTGATTCACCCTGCTTTTTATCAGCCTCAGGGAATGCTGTCCTTCCAGAGTCCATAGGTGATGGTTTGTTCTGGGCCATGGCTTCAGTCTCAGGCCCTGTCCCCTCTTTTCTCAGGGCCTTCAGACCACCAAAGAGTGTGGGGAACTGGATCTGCTTCTCAGATGGGGATGTTGGGAAGAAAGTGGTTCTTGTTATAGTGCCTGCAGGTAGAGGACTGTTGCCCAAAGTTGTAAAGGAGGTGACCGCAGTTGGGTTATTGACACTTCTGGTCTGTCCCTTGCAGTATGGGACTGTATTTCCTTTCCCCTCCTCTTCAACTTGTCCAGTCTGATCCCCGGAGTGCTCCAAACCTGGTTGTGCTGTTACGGGGAAGTCAACATATTCTTCAACAACAGAGCTCATCCTCATCATAGTAATAACTACATGTTTGCTGTGAGATGGTCTACGGGCAGCCGAGTCCTGAAGGTGAAACGCCACATTCTCAGCGGACATAACAGAATCGGAGGTTCTTGCATCGGAACCCTTCCAATCACCAGCTCTTATTGCTTCTTGGTTGGGTTCTTGATCCTGATTGACGTTGACCTGTGGAACGGCATCCGTTTCTCTGCTGGATTGTGTAATGTCTTGACTTTTTGGCTCTATTGGATTACTAAAACTACATTCATGGTCCTGTGGTATTTGGGAACCTTGACATGTGCTCTTGCTGTCATCATGAATATTGATGTTTGGTGCTGTAGAATCTATTACGTTGACACTGTGCTCCTCAGCGTGTGCAGCCACGCTTTGTTTAAACTGTGTTGCATCCATGCCTTGCTCTAATTGGTTAAAACCTGTCCCGCCCTCCTCTGTTGTGTGGGAATCATTTCCTGTTTCACTCACAGCAATATAGACTTTGTTTGAGTTAGATGTCATCCACTCTTCCACAACACGTAACTTGACATGAGGTAAGTGGAGTGATCCACAGTGTCTCGAAAACTCTTTGGAGCAGTACGTATCTCCATACGTCCAAAAATAAAAGAGGAGGATGATTTTGTTCTAAGATATTTTGCATTAACTTCAAAAAGTGCTTTGGCATTGCATCATCAGAAAAACGCATCCTAGACATCTGGGTGCTACGTCTTATCCTCAAAAAGTCATTTGATTCCAGTATTAGTCATTGAAAGTAATTCAAAATGCTGCACCTATTCAAATAAAACAAGACCGGTACTTTGGGAAATCCAACCTGTTTTTGCTCCAGTTTGCACGTTTCTTCTTTGACTGTAGCAGCAGCTCCTCCATGTCCTGCCAGGGAACAGTTTTCCAAAAAAATATACTGCAGGCAGCTGTTACTCACACCAACCAACCAACCAATGACAGGAGAGAACTCCGGGAAGAGTCATGGAAAAGTAGGATTTCCAACGGCGCCACAGCCCGACTGACTCAGCAGCAGTCACGCTCATTGCCAAGTCCAACTTCCATCTTTAGCTTCCAGGTTCTGCCTCCTGCTCCCTTTTGTTCCTTCTGCATCCCGCCTGCCGTTGTTCAGCTTGTCAGCGTGTAATTAGAAGCAGAAGAAGTGTCCGGCTGTTTGTGCAGACGCCTGACAGACCTGAGATCTGTGCAGGAAGCCACCCAGAACAGACGGAGGAACGCCACACCCAGAGCCGGAGGAAGGTAAACACCTGCTAAACACGTGGCCTCCAAGACCCTGAGACGGAAAGACTGAAAAAAAAAAACAAGTTCTACATGATGCTGTCAAACTGCTCAAAGCAAATCCAGCAAACTGTCAGTAGACTGTAAAGGTTTGTCACTGTTCTAGTTTACACTCTAAGACAAGATGAAGAAAACCAACAGCATCCTTCTGGATATCTGTAGACATGTTCCTTCTAAAGGACACACAGAAAGCATCAAAACTCCACTAGGTGACCTCCTTAATGTGTGATTACTCTTCTCAGAGATGCCTTTATTTGATTTACATGATTACTTTGCTTACTTTGCTGCAAGGGACGCTCTCCAAGCACGCCACCGCTGTAATGGAAGCTAATGCTGTGTATGACTGTGCACGTGGTAATGCTGAACAGACTGGATTGTGTCTGACATTAAGTCGGCAAAACAAAAAGAATATCATCAGGCAGATACAGACTAAGACTTAATAATCGAACTTTACTCAGACTAAAAATGGAGGCACAGACCAGACGAATTTGACACATATAACTCTATTCCAAAGGTATAAAATTTACACTACCCATTTGATGTGGTTCAAGCCTTGATGTGGCCAAATCCTTCAAATCTGTGATATTTTTAGTCAATTTTGATTGAAAATCCTTGACTCATACCAATCCAGGACCATATTAAAGACAGACATTTTTAAAGGACATTAAAGATAAGATAAACTTTATTGTTCCCAGAGCGGGGGAAATTCACTTGTTTGAGCAGCAAAGTCGTGCAGTAGTAAAGAAAAGAAAAATATTTACATTATAGAAAGGTGACTAAAGTATACTGCAATGTTTGCTGGCAGATGCATAAATACTGATGTGAACAGATTAAGTGGAAAAATAAAATATAGTGAGTATACGTATGTATCGATATGGTAAAATTATGGCACAGGATAAAGTGCACAGGTGTGCATGTAATAAAGCACAAAAGGTGACGGTAAACGTAGTTGATAGTGCAAAGTCAGCAGGTGATTATGGTGCTAGAAACAAAATCAGGTGATTATGTTGCCACAAACATATATTATACATATTTCTCATATTTCCCAGCAGAAGACTGCCCCTCCCTGAGCCTGGTTCTGCTAGAGGTTTCTTCCTGTTAAAAGGGAGTTTTTCCTTCCCACTGTCGCCAAGTGCTTGCTCATAGGGGGTCGTTTTGACCGTTGGGGTTTTTCTGTAATTATTGTATGGCTTTTGCCTTACAATATAAAGTGCCTTGGGGCAACTGTTTGTTGTGATTTGACACTATATAAATAAAATTGATTTGATACAGTCTGACTGCAATTGTAATAAATGACCAGCGAAAGTGTTGCTTTGCACTGAGGGTGCAGCAATCTATTATGGAAGGAGCTGCTTAAGGCTCCCACAGTCTTATGTAAGGGGTGAGAGGGGTTGTCCATAATTGATGTCAGCTTAGCTACACTGACAAAAATGCTACTTTGGATCAACTTTTTAAAAAATGATGTAATTTGTTACAGCTAATTTTTTTAGTTTCTCACAATATATATTTATGATTTTGTAAAGTGATTCCAGCAGATTTAAACTGGAAACCACAATTTTCCATTAGACCAATGTAAATAAGTACTTTGAATGAAGTGCACTGTTTCACTTTTTTCAGTGTAACATCCTCCTCTCACCCACCTCTATGGGGTCCAGAGTACATTCCAGGACAGAGCCAGCCCTTCTGGTTAATGCAAATTTTAACCACTGGTCTAGTGAGTCAAGGACTATAACTTAGGCCAAAACCTTTTTGTACTGCCACAAAAAAATGGACCAAGTCAGGTCCGGAAACGTGCTCTGACACTGTACATCACCACATCCACCACACCACAAAACCATTTTGGATGCATCCCTGCCTCTCAAATCCCTATCAGGTAAAATGTGAGCATATTCTTGGCCTTTACCAGACACTGGGGTCTTCTACAGTAAGACACCTGCTTCCTGGATCATGCACAGGCAAACACTCCACATGACTAAAGACCTCTCAGAATGCAAGTGATACTCTTTGGCCCAATCCCAATACTCTGGTAGGACGAAGTGGCAGGGTTGGACCTGAGTCTCCCTAAGTAGCCGCTCGTTTGACCCAAATCATTCCAGCAGTGCTGAACTATCCTCCAAAGAGACCCGGAGCCAAAGAATCTTGTCATTGCCTTTGGTCACTGATTAACATCAAAGTCTTAAAACCGTACAGTGATACAGGCAACACCGGGATCCTAAAGACGTGGACCTTCATTCTCCTGTAAAGATACTGACGTCAGCAAACACCTCTGTCTGGCAAACCTCATGATTTCCCACATGACTCTCAATCTCAAAGGCTGGAGACCCAGAGATAAGAATGCCTCGACACTTTCACTGCCTACAGATAGACCTCTGATGGTCAAGTAATTGAAAGCCTGGATCTGGCTGTCACAGCCCTGTGGCCAGTATCTGCCCTTGCCTGTTTGAGTCCAGGTATTGGGAGAAGAGAACTGCTGACTCTCCAGTGCTCACTGTTTGTTTTAAGTTTGTATTTTAGTTAAATAAATGTTTGATTAAACTCTCCATTTCATATTTGTTTAGTCATTTGTTTTGTCTACAAGCCGGATGTAACACAGACGCTCCGATTCCTCACTCAGTGTGTCAAGCACTGGAATCAGGGAATCCATAGATTCTGCAAAGATCACAGCATCATCTCGAAAAAAGGTCACCTACCCAAAATCCAAGAACATGGTCCCAATAAACAGCAATCAGGACTTAGTAAACAAGGTTTTCTTTATCTGAGAAAGATGTGCTACTTTATTTGATAGGAAATTAACATTGTGCACTTGGGGCCTCAGAGTCACGGCGCTCTGTGACGCTGTTCCTTGTAAATCTTTGATGCTGATGGTTGAACTTTGAGTCTGATTGAAGACCTTGGATCCTGATTACTGATATTTGACCCACCCGCTTGATCAGTGAACCTGAACTCTGAGCTTTGATCCAGGTTGTTGAACTGTGGGCTCGGTGCAAATCCTTGATTCTGTTCACTGTCCTTTACTCATGATCAATGAACTTTGATCCTAATTGCTATGCTGTTATGTTAATTGCAAATCTTTGATCAAGTTCCTAACCATTGATCCTGATGGCTGAACCTGATCATGTATCTGCGATGTTGGTCCTATACTTCAAATCCTGACTACTGATTTTCCATCTACCCCATGATCTATGATCCCGATCACTGATATTTTATTGGCTATTGAACTTGGAACCTGAGTGCTGAAATGTGACACTAATGGCAAATCTTTGGTCCTGATCACTGAGCTTTCATTGAGATTGGACAACACTGACTGTGATTACTGATTTTTGATCTGCCCTTTGATCAGTAAACCAGGTCACAGATATTTGATCCAGATTAATGAACTGTTACACTACTCTTATATCTTTGAACTTGTTCCTAATCTTTGTTGGAGATAAATGTACTTTAATCCTAACTGCTGAACTTTGATCCTGACAGTACACCTAATTTTAAATCTTTGATCTTGATCCCAAACTTTTATTCTCCTGATTTATTGATTTTTGATCCACCCCTTCATCGTCACAGATCATTGATATTTGCTCTATACCTGAAGTGAACACTGATGCAGATTATTGAACTAAATCAATTTCAAATCAAATCAGTTTTATTTATATAGCGCCAGATCACAACAAACAGTTGCCCTAAGGCGCATGTAACTATGGCACTAATCTCAGATCTTTGATCATCTTCCTAACCTTTGATCATAATTGCTGGTCCCTGAGCTTTGATCTTGATCAGTGTTCTTTAAAACTGAATGGTGATTCACTATCGTGATTGCTGAGCTTTGATTCTGATTGATGTCCTTTGATCCCAAATGGGTTCTATGCTATGCCTATGCTCGACTCCTCCTCCACCAAGTTTTATTTAATTTGGGTCATTTATTCTTGTTTAAACCTGCTAACAATCAGCTGTGAGTGATAATATAACCTTCTTGGCAGAGTTGAAAAGAAAATGTGTGAAAAAGAGACCCCCTTTTCAGTGTGCAGTTAAATCAAGTAAATCCATTCTCTGCTTCGTTCGGGAGGAGGATCAGTTAAACTTGATACCGTTGCACTTTGGTGAAGGAATGTGTTCTCCTGAGTACTTAGTTCAATGCTCAGAATTACAACTTCTAAACACATTAATAAAGAGATCAAAGTAAATCTGATCTTTCTCAGTACATACCCCGTCTTCTGGAAGGAAGGGTGTGTATGCGAGTGAGTCATTGATGTCATCTTCAGGAGCAGTGATGCATAAGAAGTCGCTGAGTTGTGGTTTGGAGGGAGGAGACAGTTGTGTGCATAATGACAGCGTCTCTTCCACCTCCTGCTGCCAGAGCTGCTCCTGTCTCTGCAAAGACTCATCTGGAAGAGTCAGAATTACAGCAAAAATCAAAATCTGACAGCAGCCAAAGTGTTCTTAATCATAAATGGGTCAATGATCGCTGTAATTAAAGATAGGATAAAGATAGCACTGGGGGGCACAACTCACTGAAGCTGATGCTGTCTTTTCTGAGTCCTAAATAAATAAAACAGAAAAGGATTTTGGCTGTTAGAAATGGTGTCATTATGAAGTTTGTTCAACAGAAGGCACTCTGACAGCATTGTTACACAAGCCAATCCAACCATGCAGACTAAGAATTGAATTTCCATACTGGATCGGTCGAGGCCCGGGTTAATAACGTCCGCCACCAGTGCTGTTGCCCAACAGGGTGCCGGTGGAAATTGGGCTACTGCTGGGCAAAAAAGAAGAGGAGGAGAAAGTGTCCACAGACAGCAGGAGAAGGGGAAAACTAGAAGGGTGGAAATGAGAGTAGGGACTTTAAATGTTGGTAGTATGACTGGTAAAGAGAGAGAGCTGGCTAATATGATGGAGAGGAGAAAGGTAGACATATTGTGCCTGCAAGAGACCAAGTGGAAGGGAAGTCAGAGCAGGAGCATCGGTGGTGGGTTCAAGTTGTTGTATCATGGTGAGGATAGGAAGAGAAATGGCATTGGGGTCATTTTAAAGTAAGAGTATGTTAAGAGGGTGTTGGAGGTTAAGCGAGTGTCTGACAGGGTGATGAGTGTGAAGTTGGAAATTGAAGGGCTGATGATGAATATCATCAGTGCATATGCCCCACAGGTAGGTTGTGAGATGAAGGAGAAAGAAGATTTCTGGAGTGAGTTAGATGAGGTGGTGGAGAGTGTGCCCAAGCATGAAAGAGTGGTGGTAGGAGCGGACTTCAATGGGCATGTTGGTGAAGGGAACAGAAGTGATGAAGAAGCAATGGGTAGATATGGTATCAATGATGGGAATGTGGAAGGGCAGATTATAGTTGATTTTGTAAAAAGGATAGAAATAGCTGTGGTGCATACCTACTTTAGGAAAAGGGAGGAACACAGGGTGACATATAAGAGTAGAGGAAGGGGCACACATGTGGACTACATTCTTCATAGAAGATGAAAGCTAAAACAAATTGTAGACTAAGGTGGTGGCAGAGAGAGTGTAGTTAGACAGCATAGGATGGTGGTTTGTAGGATTACTTTCGAGGTAAAGAAAAAGGAGAGTGAAAGCTCAACAAAAGATCAGATGGTGGAAGCTGAAGGAAGAAGACTGTTGGTGAAATTTAGTGAGCCGGTGAGAGAACTACTGGATGGAGGGGAAGCAATATTGGACAACTGGAAAAGACCTGCAGATGTGGTGAGGGAGTCAGCTAGGATGGTACTGGGTGTGACATCTGGACAGTGGAAGGAAGACAAGGAGACTTGGTGGAACGAAGAGGTCCAGGAAAGCATAAGGAGAAAGAGGTTGGTGAAAATGTTTTGGGTAGTTGGAGATCAATCAATCAATCAATCAACTTTTTTCTTATATAGCGCCAAATCACAACAAACAGTTGCCCCAAGGCGCTCCACATTGCAAGGCAAGGCCATACAATAATTATGAAAAACCCCAATGGTCAAAACGACCCCCTATGAGCAAGCACTTGGCCACAGTGGGAAGGAAAAACTCCCTTTTAACAGGAAGAAACCTCCAGCAGAACCAGGCTCAGGGAGGGGCAGTCTTCTGCTGAGACTGGTTGGGGCTGAGGGAAAGAACCAGGAAAAAGAGATCGATCACTAATGATTAAATGCAGAGTGATGCATACGGAGCAAAAAGAGAAAGAAACAGTGCATCATGGGAACCCCCCCACAGTCTACGTCTAAAGCAACATAACCAAGGGATGGTCCAGGGTCACCCGATCCAGCCCTAACTATAAGCCTTAGCGAAAAGGAAAGTTTTAAGCCTAATCTTAAAAGTAGAGAGGGTATCTGTCTGACACCAAGGATCAGCTCTGAGTCCTTTCTTGTTTGCAGTGGTGATGGACAGGTTGACGGATGAGATCAGACAGGAGTCTCCATGGACTATGATGTTTGCAGATGACATTGTGATCTGTAGTGAGAGCAGAGAGCAAGTTGAGTCTAGTCTGGAGAGGTGGAGATATGCTCTGGAGAGCAGGGGAATGAAAGTAAGTTGGAGCAAGACTGAGTATTGTGTGTGAATGAGAGGGAGCCCAGTGGAATAGTACAGTTACAAGTAGAAGTGGTGAAAGTAGATGAGTTTAAATACTTGGGGTCAGTTGTCTAAAGTAATGGAGAGTGTGGTAGAGAGGTGAAGAAGAGAGTGCAGGCAAGGTGGAGTGGGTGGAGAAAGGTGGCAGGATTGATTTGTGACTGAAGAATATCAGCAAGAGTGAAGGGGAAAGTTTACAAGACAGTAGTGAGACCAGCTATGTTGGACAGCTTAGAGACGGTGGCACTAACAAAAAGACAGGAGGCAGAGCTGGAGATGGAGCGATTCTCTTTGGGAGTGACGAGAATGAACAGGATTAGGAATGAACATATCAGAGGGACAGCTCAAGGGGTACGGTTTGAAGACAAAGTTAGAGAGGCGAGATTGAGATGGTTTGGACATGTCTAGGGGAGGGACCCAGGATATATAGGGAGAATGATGCTGAGGATGGAGCCACCAGGCAGGAGGAGAAGAGGGAGGCCAAAGACGAGGTTTATGGATGTGCTGAGGGAGGACACGCAGGTGGTTGGTGAGACAGAGGAAGATTCAGAGGACAGTGTGAGATGGTGACGATTGATCTGCTGCGGCGCCCCCTAACGGGAGCAGCCAAAAGAAAAAGATCAGCAGATGCATTGGTATTGTACTTTTTTAATTACCTAGTATCTGTATCCACATCAGCCCTCAAAATAAGCCTTGAGAGCAATAAAAAATGTGAAGCCAACCCTTTTCTCCCCTGCACAGACCTGGTGGATGTGTAGTCATCTGTAAAGAATGATTTACTGCTGGTTTGTATGTCTGTGTATGCGTGTAAGAACACCGGTGTTCATTCAGGCCTGAATCACCTGATATGGACTCAGTGAGCACAGTGGACCGGAGATGACTTGAGATGGTCATGTTCTTCTTATGTGTGCACTCACATGACCAAGACGAGGTCCAGAGACTCATGATCAGAGTTCATATTTTGGATTTCTTTGTGGTTAATTGATGTACATTTTCAAAAAATGCACCCAAAAAATCGACCCACCCCCCACAAAACTAAACAAACAAACAAAATTTTTCCTACTTAATATCCAATAGATTGAAAATTATGAACAGCTGTGGTTGAACTTGCATATAGTTTGTCTGCATTCTCGTTGTTGCGCTCTAACAATTTAAGCTAGGAAGCGCAGGTAAAAACATGATGCCCGCTACATGGGCAAATACAAAATACTGTAAACTATACAACAGAACTGAAAAGTAAAATTGGAATTAAAGAATGGATAAAACGCAAGGCTGGAGATGGCACCAAACATTTTAATTTTTACTGCAAATTAGTGACCGCTAACTCGAAACACTTTTCCAGAATACTCATATTTCTGCATTAACTGACATACGTGTCATGTATTTGTATAATACTAGAAAGCTCTATTAAACTATGCAAGATGCTGTAATGACTTGAATAGTGTTGGAGGATAACTATGAAATGGTTAGAACAACACAAAAGATGAACCATGTGGTACGATCTGGATCAATTCTGAGGTAATAAACTTGTATAAATATGAAAGAAAATTGGAATATCCTTAAATAACTTTGGCAACAAATTAACATATAGAGATAAAGTGATTGAGCTAAACATGCTAGCCAGCTAATGTGACTGCTACCTATTAAAAAAAATACATGAAAGTATTAGTACAGTACAGTATTGTCTCACACCTAACTGATAATTCAGTCTGGTTTTGGAGCAGTTTATACTTCTCACAGTTTTGGATTAAGCAGGCTAGCTAACATGACGGTCACGAGTTAGCATGGAGCTGCTGTAGTGAAAAGTTCCTTCAATACAGCAACAAGAAGAAGAAGAAAAAGGTTGATAGATCATATTTAAAGTTTATGCAAGGTTGTTAGTTTGTATGGAAGCGTATTGCATTCACTGAATAAAAAATTAAACCCCTGATCTCGTAATTACAAGAAAAGATCTCATAATTATGAGAAAATATCTTGTAATTACGAAATCCTGATCTCGTAATTAGAACGTGATGACAATCTAATGGTAAGTTACAACTTGAGCAAAATCAATGTTTAAAACACCTTTAGTTCCTGTAGTGATTCACTGTTAAGAAGCTGCTGTAAATTATCAAAAAAAAAAGGTGGGAAGGGGACAATTTATTCTAAATATAATGATTAAATCATCAGCCAGTTCTCTGCGGACAAGTCTGGGTGGTAGAGGTGGGCGATACCGGGAATTTTGGTATTGATCCGATATCAAGTAAATACAGGCCCAGTATTCCCGATATCGATACCGATACTTTTTCATATTTAAGCTTCATAGATCCAAAGGATCCAAAAGACCTAGGATAGAATTTCACAAACATTGTACATGACAACAAAATACATTAGTATCACAATCAACATTTTTGTTTAAAAAAATATCACTCAACACAACTTAAAACAAAATCTCCTGAGGTAGAAGGCTGACAAACCACAATACAAGGGTGCGCTGCTCCGAGTTGTGTGACACAGCGCAGTGCTGCTCTTACAGACAGGGAGTAAACTTTGATGAATCTGCATGCGCAGTATTCAGCGCGTGCGGAAGAGGAAAAAAAAGCTTGAGTATCGATTTTACACGAGGATTGTTCAATATGAATATCAGCGTTGGTATCCATATTATCGATATTACGATCGATCCGCCCACCTCTACTGGGTGGATACATGAACATTTCCAAGTCATTCAATATGTCTTAGCCACCAAAACACCAAGAAAACTCTGAAGGCGTTACAGGCTTCTGTAGTTGTGATTGGAGAACCTGTGCATACTGCAACCTTTGCTATTTGCATCATCATGTGAAGTAGTATTGAGGAGGATATTCTTGAAAAGATGATGCAAAATTTCCACTGCAGTTTGGCAGAACAGCCATGGGAAACCCAAGCTTATATTAGATCCATTTCCCTGTTTTCTGATCCTTCTCTCCTCCACTCCAACATGAAGCTGTGAATGAGGATGCAACAGGCAAATGTTGCACCAGTCGCAGTTTCTCCAGTCACAGAAGCCTGTAATATCTTGAGTTCATACCGTCTGCAATAAAACAGAAGTCAAAGTAAATGTAAGAATCACTGCAGGGTTTTGTTCTGGTGTTTCTTATTTTTTGTTTTTACCTGAAGAGAGCAGATAATCCTGATTGGTGTCCGTCTCACTACTGGATCCTTCATTCTGACTCTGTTCACTCAACCTCGGGTTCTGCCACTCCATCTTTTTCCTGTCGTTCATCTGATCACCTTCAGTCCCTCTGATGACTGTGGTGGCCTTTTGACCGCCTCCAGATCCGTCTGCAACTGAGCTCGTCCTTTCTGACTGACAGACACAGATGTTTGGTTTGTACTGATCAACCGGGCTCGGGGTCAGAGAGTGCTGGACAAGTCCAGAACTGAGCAGACTGGAGTCCACTTGAGGTGACAGGATGGGGGACACGATGTCAAATCTGACACAGTTTCTCTGTGATGCATCAGCGGAGGCAGACCGAGATGGTGAGGACAGAGTGTCTGCTGCAGCAGCTGAACATGTTGTTGGTCTCAGTGTGTCCTCATGGACTGATTTTGATGAGCCCCCATCTTTGGGATCTCTCAGAGTCTGCAATCTCATGACTTGGTGCAAAGTCTTCATAAGAGCCTCACTGAGATCATGAAGCTCCTGAGTGAGGAGAAGCTTGGTCCTCCAGTCTCGACTCTCAAGGGATGCTGTCCTCAAGTCACCTTGGTCTCTCTGCTGCCCAGCAGGGACAAACTCTTTCCAACAGCCACATGAGACACACTGGTGTTCATCTGTGGCTTCTTTGTTGTCCTTGGTCCCGTCCAAACTGAAGGGACGCACTGGACAGATGATCCTGTTAACCCCCTCACTCACCGCCATTCCTCGCCACACTGCAGTGCTCTTCCCCATCTCCTCAAGCCTCTGCTTCCCCTCCATCTTCTTGTACTTCACAAAACTTGACGCCTGGTTCTTCTGGACTTCTGGAGCACAGGTGGTGATGACCGCTGAGGACATATCATTGTCATGCTCAGAAATGTCTGTGTCTGATTCGGTCGGGACACATTCTTTGTCAGATACACCCTCTCTGGAACAGTGAAGATGTTTGTTGGTCCAAGAAATAGAAATGACTGAAGATGTTGGGTGATTTAGGTTCTGCAGACTCTTGCACCTCTCTTTCAGCAGTGAAGCACTTCTGTCCTCTTTCTCTTCCTCCATGTCTCTCTTTTGCTTGGCAGTCAGAGTGCAGATGACTGACCTCCGACCTTGTAAGTCAAAGGTAGACGTGTACTTTATCCAAAGTCTCCTTGCCTTTAGAGGCACCTGTGACCTGCCATTTGTGATTTGGCGGTAATGTTGAAGAGAGCTTAGCTGGCCTTCTACACTCCATCGTCTCTTCCCCGGGATTTGGACTCTTGGAGACTTTGACAAGAAACCCTGTCTTCCAGTATAACCAGGGATGTTGATCTTAAACTTCCTGCCATGTTGGTTTCCCATGAATCTTTGGCACTCGGAACACAACTGCAACCACTTCGTCAGCCAGTGGACGTCAGAAGACTCAGCTACCACTTTGACGCTTTCTGGATTCAGTCTTTCAACTCGTCCCTCCTCCTGGTAGTAACCAGCTACTCCTTGTTTGTGCCTGAAGGAGGCTTTAGAGGGAGGAGCTGAGACCCTGCGAGGGAAGGATGGACTCACACACCTCCTCTCTGTGATGGGGATAAAAGTCATGTGACTGGTCTTCGTGGTGTTTAACTACCAAAGGTGAATCAGTTGAAAACACGAGCAGCTTCTTCTGTACGTTTGAACAACCTGGTGCTTTATGTCACGCGTTTTACTTTGGAAAAGCTGAGGCATGTACCCTACACATTGCAGTGAGTTAATAAAAAAATCCCTTTTGTGCAGTTTTGCAAATTGTCCAGGGGCGGCTGCAGGATCAGGTGAAATGGGGGACAAGGGTTCCCCAGGAAAGTTTAAAAATTCTATACCCTTCAGTCTGGGAAGCTGAATACTGACTGTCTAGGCATTGATTGAACACACAATTTTTATTTTAATAGTCTGGTTCACAATGTAATTTTATAGGGCCTTTTTGCGCAGGGGATTTAGGAAAACTATACATTTTTTGGAACTTTTGTTGCGTAAGCAATCAGAAAACCAGTGTTGCCATTTGCATTACAACATTTTTTCTTCATTGCTGTTGGCCTGTGATATCTACTACAATAAACAACAGGTTTGTTGCTATGTCCTGCAGCAGCCTGCACTCAAGGTTCTTGAAATGGAGCAATATCTCCACCTGGTGGTCATTTACCATTAATGCAGGTATTATTCAAGGAATGTAACTTTAATTTCATTGTAAGTACACATTCACTTTGACTGTTTTAAATGTTTAGTTATTTTGTAAATTCAAATTCAAATTTATTTATATTGCACATTTAAAACACAGCTGCAGCTGACCAAAGTGCTTCACAATAATAGCAATACAAAAGTGTAAAATATTAAAGGAAAAGAATAAAATAAATAAATAATCTAAAAATACAGAGCAAAATAGCAGAGCAAAGCATACACCACTTAGCCAGTGTTGAAAGCCAGGGAGAAGAGATGAGTTTTCAGTCTGGACTTAAACTGTCCCACAGACTCTGAGGACCTGACAGTCAGCAGAAGATCGTTCCAGAGTTGTGGTGCTGCCACAGAAAAGGCTCTATCACCTCTGGATTTAAGCCTGGCTTTAGGAACAGCCAGGAGAAGCTGGTCAGCTGACCTCAGAGCCCTATGTGGAGTGTACGGCTGCAAGAGCTCACTCAGATACATCGGGCCTATACAGTGCAGACACTTAAACAATCAGCAAAACTTTATATTTAACACGAAAGCTGACAGGGAGCCAGTGTAAGGTGCAGAGCACAGGGGTGATGTGCTCATGCGTCTTTGTTTTAGTCAAAAGGCGGGCTGCAGCATTCTGTACACTCTGCAGGCGCTGCAGGGAGTGCTGGTCTAGCCCAACATAGAGAGCATTACAATAATCCAGACGTGACGTTATAAATGCATGGATAGCTCTTTCAAAATCATCCATCCATCCATCCATCCATCCATCCATCCATCCATCCATCCATCCATCCATCCATCCATCCATCCATCCATCCATTTTTTTCCGCTTTATCTGGAGTCAGGTCGTGGGGGCAGCAGCTCAAGCAAAGCCGCCCAGACCTCCCGATCCACCATCTTTCAAAATCAACTCGAGTAAAATAAGATTTAATCTTGGAAAGAGTCCTCATCTGAAAGAAGCTGGCCCTGATGACAGAGCTGATGTGCTTATCAAATCTGAACAATGGGTCAACTATCACCCCTAGATTTTTTACAAAAGGGCAGCAAAAAGTGGACAGAGGACCAATAACACTGTCTTGTCCTTGTAGAGGGTTACTTTTCCGAACACTAAAATCTCAGTTTTATTTTTATTAAGATTCATAAAATTAGCTCTCATCCAGACTTGTACAGCATTTAGACAGTCCTGTAGTATTTTTACAGCAGCCTGGGTATCACACGAAATTACAGGAAGGTAAATCTGAATGTCGTCTGCAAAACAATGAAAACAGACTTTGTGCTTTTTAAAAACAGACCCAAGAGGGATCATGTACAAAGCAAAGAGAAGTGGTGCTAAAATTGAGCCCTGGGGCACGCCATATTTGAGGAGACACAGAGGAAGAGTACTGTCCTACATTAACAGAAAAACTTCTGTTGGAAAGATAGGACCGAAACCAATTCAGCGCTGAACCCTTAATACCTATGTGCGTCTCGAGGCGAGTCACAAGGACACTGTGGTCCACTGTGTCAAAGGCTGCAGATAAATCTAAAAGCAGAAGAACCACAGAGTTCCCACATCAACAGTTAAAAGAAGGTCATTGAAAACTTTTAAAAGGGCTGTTTCAGTACTGTGTCTTAATTTAAAACCAGATTGAAACTTCTCCCCTATTTCATTAAGATCCAGATAAGCCTGCAATTGGTCATAAACAGCTTTCTCTAAGACTTTAGACACAAATGGCAATTTAGAGATCGGTCTATAGTTGGACAACACATTTGGGTCAAGATTGTTCTATATTGTAAATGTGTAAATCCTCCCAGAAAATGTCAGTTTAGCCATTAAGGTCATAGCTTTAGATCATAGAAGTGAAGGTAATGGAAACATTAGTTTTTGGGTAGTAATTTTGTAAAATCCAAAGTAGCCACCATATGGATAGGTTGGGTTTCTCCAATATGGCACCATTGCATTCCTTTATATCTAAGCTCTTGGTTGCCCGGTAGCTGAGATATTGATAAAATCCTTTTTTTCCATTTTTATGGTCAGCATTTTGAAACTCCAAAATGGCGGCCATATAGGACAACTGAAACATTGTTTTTTCTGAATGCTTACCCAATAAGCTTTTCAAAAGTAAATGTTTTCCCTAAGCGCCCAAATCCAATGAAATTTACAAGCGAAACATAGTGAACCTACCTATAAACACTAAATCCTCTAATTCTGCATACGCCAGTGTTCATCAATCAGCCTTTGTTCATGCAAGATCTTTCGGCTCTAGACGGCACTCAGTCTAATCCCGTGATAACAGCATTTAGATTAGAGCCCGACCGATATGGATTTTTTGAGGCCGATGCTGATAACGATATTTGGATGAAAAAATGCTGATAATCGTTAAACCAGCTGATTTGCCAATAGCCGATAAATCAGCCGATATTATTATTGCTTTTTGTTTTTAATGAATAAAATGTTCTTTTTTGGACACTTAACAAAAAAGGTATGAGCTAAAAGCTGAAATACAATTTACAAGTTATTTACAATTTAGTAAAGCTTGGTCCCAGCCGTCGTCGGCCCCAGAGGGTCAATGGCGAACGGCAGTAATCCCCAGAACCCTTCCGGACGACCAGTGAATCTGAATGTTTCAAACTCTTAGCATTAAGATGTGGGGTGAATGTAATCGCAAAGTTATTACAAACAACATCCTTATAATCTTACTTGTATGCTTTTGTCAGCCGATCAGTGCAGTGTGACGGCGAACTACGGGGGCCGGTGATGAACACATTTAAGTAGGGGTGTAAGCAGCTCTCAGTTGAATGGAGTCAGAGCTCCATCTACTGGACAAACAGTGCAAGGACATTTTACATTGCTGACACAAACATTATTTCAGTAACTGTTCTGTTTATGAGAAATTGTCGCCATTCTATCGGCAAAATTTCGGCCGATAGTGAGTACTTTGAAAAGGGCTTATATCGGCCGATAATATTGGTTGGGCTCTAATTTAGATGATCAAGTGTCACCACCCGTCAAAGTCTTTTTCGACCTTCTCCATGATTTACACACTGACAATGTGCAGAAATGGTAACAGAGCAGATCCATGTGATTGACTGACACGTGTCAAAGCATCTATCTGGATCATGTGATCAAGTCACAGTACGTGATCATCTACAGGACAGCTGTAGAACAGACATGATGTGTGCAAACATATCAGTTATTTTATACACAATCCCTTAAAGAAGCTCTGTGAGGCCACATGCTCCTGTTGCTTCACTAAACACCAACTGGCTTCATATTTCTTCCCTGATTATAAATTCTGTAAAGTAATAAATACCTCCGACAGGGAGGTTATGTGTTTGTTGGTTGATTGATTTATCAACACAGTTACTGCATTGTCCGGACTATAAGTCGCACCTTTTTTTCCACATTATCAGTTCTTTAATCTTGTTTTTTCTTATCACCTGCTGGCCGAAGGCCTGAAGAGGAATGGCGATTTCCCTGTCTGTCCATCCCAAAAATGGAAAAGCGTTCTGAAATCAACTCATCTCACATTTTTAGGGGGAATTTCATTAAATTTGTGCAAGTCCTTGTTATAGGTTGGTAATAAACATATGATCATATCGTTCGAGTTGGGCCCATTTTAGCAGAGTTATGACGTGTGATTAACAAATCTAGACTGTCAGTTTCATGAGTGGGTGACTGCATTCTGAAACCAACTCCTCTCACGTTTTAGTGGGAATTTTGGGAAACTTGGTACAATTCCTTGTTGTAGGTTGGTAATACACACATTGTAATATTGTGTAAGACTGACACATTTTGTCTAACAAACCTAGACACTGCCAGTTTCATGAGTTTGTGTCTTCATTCTGAAATCAACTATCACATATCTTGAAAAGTTATCCGAATGTAGCAGCACTACTTGTACCAAAGTACCATTTGCCAGAGGGGAATATTCTCAGGGGAATGTTCACAGAGCACAGTACTGAGTACCTGCACTGCAAATTTTTGACCACATGGGTGCCCTTCCTTTAATAGGTACCCTTACTTTTTAATGGGTACATTTAATTTTTAATGAGTACCCTTACTTGTTAATGGGTGCGTTTAATTTCCATGGGTACATTTACTTTTTATTGGGTGCCCTTACTTTTTAATGGGTACATTTCATTTTTAATGAGTACTCTTACTTGTTAATGGGTGCGTTTAATTTTCCATGGGTACATTTCATTTTTATTGGGTGCCCTTACTTTTTAATGGGTACATTTAATTTTTAATGAGTACTCTTACTTGTTAATGGGTGCGTTTAATTTCCATGGGTACATTTACTTTTTACTGGGTGCCCTTACTTTTTAATGGGTACATTTAATTTTTAATGAGTACTCTTACTTGTTAATGGGTGCGTTTAATTTTCCATGGTACATTTACTTTTTATTGGGTGCCCTTACTTTTTAATGGGTACATTTACTTTTCCTTGGTTGCCCTTACATTTTATTGGATGCTTTTTTCTTTTTAAGGGGTACAATTACTTTTTGGGGGAGTACTTTACTTTTTATTGGGTGCCCTTACTTTAGAAAGGATACATTTGCATTTTAATGGGTACATTTACTTTTTGAGTGCACTTACTTTTTAATGGATACCTTTACTGTTTAATGGGCACCCTTACTTTTTTCTATTGGTTGCCCTTACTTTTTATTAGTTACTGCCACATCCTGGGGCACAACCAACACATTTAACTCCCTTAAGAATACTTTAACACCAGATGACAACCTTAGAAATTTCCATGTTAAAATCCTTACATTCAGTTTATTTAATAGTTTTACAGACATTATGCTGTTTTAAATTGACCAAAGTGAGAGTGTTGATGTTTTGTGGTTGTTCATAAACTGTATAAATCACCGGGCTGATGATTTACTTCAAACTTAACTTCACAGTTCATACATTCCCACCAGATCGCCATTATTTATTTATTTATTATTTATTTAATTAGCTTATAATGCGCCAAATCACAGCAAAAGCCGTCTCAAGGCGCCCCACACAAAACAAGTCAACATAAAACTGAACAAATAATAAAAAATGAACAAAAAATTCAAATACACAAATAAAAACAGAAGTAAAAGAACAAAACAAATAAAAATAAAAACTATCCATAAGAAAGAGAACAAAAACAGGACCCGAGTCTTGACCCAAAAATGTCCACAGACTCAGACCGCCTCACGGTCGCAGGAAGACTGTTCCACAGGGTGGGTGCACGATACGAAAAGGCTCTTTGACCTGCTGACTTCTTCACCCTGGGAACACAGAGAAGTCCCGCATCCTGTGACCGCAAAGCCCGGGCCGGCACGTAGAGTTCCACCAGATCAGCCAGATAAGATGGCGCCAGTCCATGAACAACCTTCTGCTACATGTCAGAAGTCTGGCGGCAGCGTTCTGAACCAGCTGAAGACCCCTGATGCTGGACTGCGGTAACCCTGAATTCCGGGGCCGAGTTGGGCTTCAGGCCATAGAAAGCAGCCGATAAGGTCAAAAGCCACCGTGGAACAAAGTTGCCGTTGTCACACTCCAGGTAGGGCGCAGACCATCTGACGTGCGTCTTGTCCGGAATGAAACTTTCTCCTCTTTTCAGAGAATTGTCCACAGAGGCGAAGTCTTGGCTCAGGACCTTCTTGTGGAAATTGGGTCTCTTCCTGTCTTTGACGTCGTGGTACCACTTGGTGTCGGCCGTGCGGTTGCCCAGGTGGTTTGGGGCCGTGCCGGACAGGTCCTGGAGGACGATCTCCCCGCTGGCCCTCGTGGCTTGGAGAAGCACGGACGGCCCCGCGGCCGCCGCCGGCTCGGTGTTGAAGGTGACGACGGCCCGGTGGATCTTGGCGTCTCCCTCCAGGATGCTCCTGACCAGCGCGTGGTACCACTCGATGTCTCGGCGCAGACTCTGCTCTCTGGACCTGTTGGTCTGCAGGATCATGTTGAGGAAGTTGGTGGCGTGCAGCACCGTGTCCAGCACGCTGCTCAGGGACCGATGCGGGGTCGCGTGTGACCTTCCCCGCAGAGAGCTGAGCTCGTACCTCCGCGAGCAGTTGGCGTGCTTGAGGGTGGTGGAGTCCCCCGTGTGCAGTCCCCCGTTTGTGCCATTAGATGGCAGCAAACTCTGTCAGTAAACCTGAAGGGTTTTGATCAGTGAATGAGGTGACCCTAAATGAGGCTCTTTCTCAGTCACGTTTAAATGCTGCTCTGTCAAAAGGTTTCTTCTTCCAGCTGGAAGTGGTTTATTGATTCCTTGGAAAGTCATGCTCCACTCGTAGAGTTTGATCTTAGATGATGGTGAAACTGTCAAAAACATCTAACTGTATACAATATAAAGTAATATGCACCTCTCCAGAAAAAGATGTCAAAACTATGCCACGCTTCATTCCCAAACCATGTTTAGCAGACGACTGATAGACAGACTGATAAAGATCATTAACATAACTAGAAGCTGGTGAAGAAAGTGTGGTGGACAAGCAGTTAGTACGCTTGTTTCCAGAGCAGAAGGTTCCTGGTTCAAGCCCCCCGCCCAGTCTCTGTGTAATGTGAAGGGCATTTACTGTTTTTTTGTTTTGTTTTTTAAACCTTTTGTCAAATCAACATGTTGTGGCAACCCCAAGTAAAAAAAAATGGACAAGCCAAAGGAATTAACCATATATCCACTGAGTCCACTACATGTCTCTGACATTTTCTTTTTATCTCTTACATTGTTAAAAAAAAAAAAAGCTCCTGCTTGCTGACTTTTGATGCTGATCTCCCATATTTTCCCCATTATTGACCTATGGTCCTGATCCTGATCACTCATCTTTGATTGCTGATCTTTGATCCTGTTTGCTGACCTTTAATGTCTATCCCTCAATGTTATTTTTCATTATTGATCTGTGATCTTTTTTTCCTGGTAACTCATCTTTGATTGTTGAGCTTTGATCCTGTTCCCTGTCCTTTGATCCTGACATCTTGTTAACCTGTTGTCCTGATCCTGATCAGTGTTCCTGATCATTCATCTTTGATTGATGATCTTTGATCATGAGCTCTCATTTTTATTTTTAATTATTGACATGTGGCCCTGACCCTCATCTTTCATCTTTGATAAATGATCTTTGGCCCTGATTGCTGACCTTTTATCTTGATGTCACCTTTTATTTTTAATTATTGACATACTGTCCTGAGCTTTCTTTCTGACAATTAATCTTTGATAAATGATCTTTGATCCTGTTTACTGAACTTTGACTGTGATAATGTTGTTTTATTGTTTACATGTGGTCCTGATCTTTGTTCCTGATAATTTATCTTTGATAAATGATCTTTGATCCTGTTTGCCTAACTTTGACTGTGATGCTGTTTTTTTTTTTTATTGTTTACATGTGGTCCTGATCTTTGTTCCTGATCATTTATCTTTGATAAATGATCTTTGATGCTATTTGCTGACCTCTGGTCCCAATATTTACTGTCTAATTGACTATTGTCTATTGTCATGTGGTTCTGATCATGATCTTTCGTTCAAATCACACATTTTTGAACAATTATCTTTGATCCTGTTTGCTGGCCTTTGATCCTGATCCCTCATTTTTACTTCTAATTATTGACCTGTGGTCCTGATCCTGATCTTTGTTCCTACAAATATCTACATTAGTTTGAAATCAGTTTATTTATAATATATGTCTTGCACCAGAACACTGACTCCCTTGTTGATGGAGGCAAAAAAGTCAACAGTAAAGAAAGAAGTGCTTCATAAAACTCAAAATTTCTGACCAGCTGTGGTGTGACAGATGTGTCCTTGAAAAACCCTTTTCTGTTCTGCACCACGTGGTCGTTCGTATCTCTGCAGGTTTTTGACAGTGTGGGAAGTCGTGTGGGTGGTTGTTGATTGTTGAGCTTTGATCCTGTTCCCTGTCCTTTGATCCTGACATCTTGTTAACCTGTTGTCCTGATCCTGATCAGTGTTCCTGATCATTCATCTTTGATTGATGATCTTTGATCATGAGCTCTCATTTTTATTTTTAATTATTGACATGTGGCCCTGACCCTCATCTTTCATCTTTGATAAATGATCTTTGGCCCTGATTGTTGACCTTTTATCTTGATGTCACCTTTTATTTTTAATTATTGACATACTGTCCTGAGCTTTCTTTCTGACAATTAATCTTTGATAAATGATCTTTGATCCTGTTTACTGAACTTTGACTGTGATGCTGTTGTTTTTTTATTGTTTACATGTGGTCCTGATCTTTGTTCCTGATAATTTATCTTTGATAAATGATCTTTGATCCTGTTTGCCTAACTTTGACTGTGATGCTGTTTTTTTTTTTTTATTGTTTACATGTGGTCCTGATCTTTGTTCCTGATCATTTATCTTTGATAAATGATCTTTGATGCTATTTGCTGACCTCTGGTCCCAATATTTACTGTCTAATTGACTATTGTCTATTGTCATGTGGTTCTGATCATGATCTTTCGTTCAAATCACACATTTTTGAACAATTATCTTTGATCCTGTTTGCTGGCCTTTGATCCTGATCCCTCATTTTTACTTCTAATTATTGACCTGTGGTCCTGATCCTGATCTTTGTTCCTACAAATATCTACATTAGTTTGAAATCAGTTTATTTATAATATATGTCTTGCGCCAGAACACTGACTCCCTTGTTGATGGAGGCAAAAAAGTCAACAGTAAAGAAAGAAGTGCTTCATAAAACTCAAAATTTCTGACCAGCTGTGGTGTGACAGATGTGTCCTTGAAAAACCCTTTTCTGTTCTGCACCACGTGGTCGTTCGTATCTCTGCAGGTTTTTGACAGTGTGGGAAGTCGTGTGGGTGGAAGTGACTGTGGCTGATAATGACAAAGAAACCCACTCGACATTAACGGTTTTCCTTTTTCTGGATTTTATGCAGAACTGTTCCTCTTTTTCAATAATAATGAAGAACTGAGGCGTGTCTGTGCTGCGCGTCAGCCCGCGGCTCACCCTGTCAGGCCACGTCATAGCAAAACAAACTTAGGGTGCAGAACTGACGTTTAATTCAGACCACCGTCTTTGGAGTGTTGATCTGATTTGTGGTCAAGGTCAAAGGCCAAAAGGTCTCGCTAACACCACAAGAATTCTGCCACTCAGGAATTTTCTGCCACAGCGGCTGAGGTGTCTCAGTGACAGCCGGCAGTATTTATCTACGTGTCCCCACGAGGCAACCATTCACGCATTTTATTAGCTAAAAAGTGATGAATATTAACAAAATAACAGGGATGACATACATTTGTGAGAAAAATATGAAATGATATGAAAAAATGGAATTAACCATATTAAAAATTTACTTTTGACTGCATGTTAAAATGTCAGATTTTAGGTTTCCCCAAACCCTCAAGTTTGTAACATTTTTTGGCAGATTTAAAAAAAAAATCTTTTAATCATATCAACCCAGAATATTGTTCAGCGTACATTTGTTGAAAACTGTTGTGCAGTATTAAACCTGTTCAGGCTGAAAATGATGTGTTTGACAGCTAAACGATTCTGGTTTCCATCTTCAAAATTGGCCAAAAATTGGGAAATCATGATTAAAATTTTCATTTTTGGTTCCAGAACTTCACCCCATAATGTTGAATGACACTTACAATATTCTCTAAGTACCACAAACAACAATATACCAGTATTTAGTTTAAACACACTATAAAGTTTAACCCAAGAATACAGAACCAACCTGTATTTTGAGGGGTTTTGTTTTTTGAACACATTTAATTTTTTCTGCAGCATTTCTCTTTCGAGTCACATTTCGTTGAGTGCGTACATTTTGGCAAAATTTTCACTTCTTTTCCTTTTCTCATTGTTTCCACTGAAAAAAATTGCAGGACAACTAGTTCGTACACCACTTTAGTGAAGGACTCTCTTTAGTCGAAGGACTCTCTAGCCAGGACCATGAAATGACTCGTAGCACTGATAGTTTTTATTCTGACTCTAAATATAAAATCCACTAGTCTAGCGAGTGTCAGACTATGACTGATGCTGTGTAATCGCATGAACGCACTTTTTCCAGAAGTAGGGTTTTTTTTTTTTTTTTTTAAATGAGTGGTCTTTCTGAGCTTCCAAGGGTCCTGAACGTAACATTA
This sequence comes from Thalassophryne amazonica, assembly GCF_902500255.1. NCBI lineage: Eukaryota > Metazoa > Chordata > Actinopteri > Batrachoidiformes > Batrachoididae > Thalassophryne > Thalassophryne amazonica. The sequence goes on along the minus strand of NC_047123.1, from coordinate 6,338,639 downwards.
GGCCAAGTTTTTTGAGGACCTACAGGCACATACTGCAAGACTAGTACATTGCCCATGGGGATCCATGGGCTCTATTTTGGGTAGTGTTTATAAAATAGGTAGCTGACATTTTTCAAGGGTGGTAATAAATTATGTTAAGTTTCTATAGGGCTGGTTAAAAAACGAAGACTTTTTTCAAAAAAAGTCAAGATTTTTTTTCCATACCGACTTTTGATTTAAATCTGCTTTTTTCCATTTTTATTTATTTTACTTTTCTAAATGAGACTATACAAATAATATCAGTTATAATCTTTATTGACATGTTAAAACATAAAAGATAGAACATGTACAAGTACCATTAATTAATGGGGCTGATTTCATATTTCAGTGATGTTTTAAGTACTGATTTTTTTTAAATCTTTTTGATGATTTTTTTAACTTTTTTTTTTAAAACAGCAATTTAATTCATGACTTTTAAATCATACCTGCCCTGATGGCGTGCGAGTGCGGAATTTAATTACACTATGTAACAAATTTTTATTTTTGTTTTGTTCTTGGGTACACAGTGTGTTTTCCTAACCTGTTATGCCTTAAATAAATAGAAAATAGCTGTTATTCCACAGAAACTTTGCTTCTGTGATCAGGACAATGATATTTTGAAATTTGTCTGTTTTCAAGAATATTCTCGATTCGCCTTCACTACTACTGAGTAGTCTTCTAGAATATTCTTTAACTGCTAGAACTGTCCAGAAGAAGTTTCCAGAATTATGTAGAAATTTCAAGAAACTTTTAGAACTTTCTAGAACGTAAAAAAAAAAATAAATAAAATCAAAGTTTGTGCTGAATGTAGTCATTTTTCCATAGACTTTAGACATAAGCAGTTGAAATACTCGTATAACACTTAGAAGCCAGGAACAAAAATTATGTTACATAGTGTTATCAACGGCCATTATTCACTGTTAGTTAATATCCTTAGTTTCTCCAAAAATATTAATCATATCAACGTTCTGTTTTGGCTGCGTTCATAAATATGTAAGCATACCAAACGGAAAATGTCAACTCTCCCTGGTTTTTCCGTGATTTAAGTCATATAAACTGCATGCTTACACACACACTTTGCTTTTAACCCCTTAAGCTCTAGAGCCTATTTCACCAAAATCACATACCCATACATTATTATTTATTTCTCAGCTTGTACAAGGTCAAAAATGCTAAAGTGTGGATCAGCTAAAAGACAGGTCCTAGGGGATGTTGTGGATGCAAAAAAAAAAAAAAAAAAAAAAAATTGAAAGTAAATAATACTTGATATAGGAGTAAATTGTTTTGTTTTTTTTTCCCAAAAAATGAATTCCGATTTATGTCTTTATTTGCTTGGCATTTCAGCTGTGGTAAGTTGATATGTGATTGAAGTGGATACTTTTGTAGAGGAGACTTCGCTTGACATTTTGATGTATAATAAGTGTATGTTGGTTTAAGCATTGGTTAGTTTTGAGTGTTCAAATGTTCCAAAACAGGGCAAGTCCCCAAATTTGGGGACTCTAGGGTTTAAGATATGTAGCTCTACAAGAATGGGGGGGGGGGGGCACAGCTCCATTGAGCCCTGCCTAGATCCGCTTCTGCACGAATCCCCAACAGTATTTATGTGTAACAGGTGGATGAAAACAAATGAAGTGGTGATGTGACTCGTCTAAATCTGCTGGCTGCACTATCAGAGGACCTGCGGCGGACAGCGGCAGCATCAGGAGCCCCGGCGGGGCGAACTGCTGCAGGCGCCGGTGGGAGTCAGGAGGAGGAGGAGCAGCAGGAGGAGGAGGAGCAGCAGCAGGAGGACGGGTGGATTACAGCCCTATATGGCTGTGGACGGGCTCTGCTAATATCGGCGCAGCATCGCGTTTCTGCCAGTGGCTTCCAGAGTCTGAGGCTTCACAGCCATGGCTGAGGGCGGAGAGGCAGAAGACGAGATCCAGTTCTTACGAACTGTAAGTAAAGACCCCGCTTCAATCACTCCGTTCAAAATATGTGCAAGTTAAAAAAAAAATGCCGGTGTTGCGGACGTTTTGTTCCGTGTGTGAGTGAAACGAACTGCGCACCTGTCGAAGCAGCTCTTGATGAGTCGAAGCTAATGAGACTCTGCAGGTGCGAAAAGATTCGACATTCGCTTCATGCCGGAAAGCTTCGTGGCGGTGATTCACGTCTGACTCGGCAGGTTTTTTTTGTTTTTCCTTCCTATCTTTACGTGCTATTTTTAATTTGCGGCTGGTGCTGTGGGAGAGTTTCGATAAGTTGTGCGGTTACTATTTTAGTTGTTTGACGCAGATTGGTGTCTGCTGCTAAACGATCCCACAGCTCGAATGTTGGTGTGAATCTGTTCTCTGCTGATTTCCACTTTAGTCTCACACGGCTTTAAGTCGAAGAAAAATTCTAATTTCAAGAAAATTCAAGTTTCTTGGTAATTAAATGGGTCACATGATACGAAACTTGCTGTGCTACATGGTAAGATCTGAAAAGTGTTATAATTCAATGTGTCTGTGCAGAAATAAATCTGATAGTAATAATTAGACAGTAAAACACCTGTTAGTCAAAATGTGAATTCCTGCTTGATCTGAGACACGTCCACTGACCTACTGTGTTTTGAGACACGCCCCCTGAACTAGGATGTGTTAGACACGCCCACTGGCTTAGGCTGTTTTGAGACACGCCCACTGACCTTCTGTGTTTTGAGGCACGCCCCCTGAACTAGGATGTGTGTTAGGCACGCCCACTGGCTTAGGCTGTTTTGAGACACGCCCACTGACCTACTGTGTTTTGAGGCACGCCCCCTGAACTAGGATGTGTGTTAGGCACGCCCACTGGCTTAGGCTGTTTTGAGACACGCCCACTGACCTAGGCTGTGCTCTCTAAAATTGTAGTCTGGAATTCCTGAGACACGCCCACTGAACTAGGATGTGTGTTTTAGAGACACGCCCACTGACTTAGGCATTGTTTTGCTATGTGACCACTGGCTTAGGCTGTTTTGAGACACGCCCACTGGCTTAGGCTGTTTTGAGACACGCCCACTGACCTAGCTGTGTTTTAAGACACGCCCACTGATCTAGCTGTGTTTTAAGACACGCCCACTGATCTAGCTGTGTTTTAAGACACGCCCACTGATCTAGCTGTGTTTTAAGACACGCCCACTGATCTAGCTGTGTTTTAAGACACGCCCACTGATCTAGCTGTGTTTTAAGACACTGCCACTGATCGAGGCTGTGCTCGCTAAAATTCTAGTCTGGACTTCCTGAGACACACCCACTGAACTAGGATGTTTGCTTTAGAGACACGCCCACTGATCTAGGCTGTGCTTTCTAAAATTCTAGTCTGGACTTCCTGAGACACGCCAACTGGCTTAGGCTGTGTTTAGATATGTGACCACTGGCTTCAGCTGTTTTGAGACACGCCTACTGACCTAGGCTGTGCTCTCTCAAATTCTAGTCTGGACTTCTTGAGACACGCCCACTGAAACTCGAATGTGTGTTTTAGAGACACGTCCACTGAAACTGTGTGTATTTGATACACACCCACTGATCTAGACTTTGCTTTCTGAGACACGCCAACTGACCTAGCTGTGTTTTGAGACATGTTCACTGATCTAGCTGTGTTTTGATACACACCCACTGATCTAGGCTTTGCTTTCTGAGACACGCCCACTGACCTAGCTGTGTTTTGAGACATGTTCACTGATCTAGCTGTGTTTTGATACACACCCACTGATCTAGACTTTCCTTTCTGAGACACGCCAACTGACCTAGCTGTGTTTTGAGACATGTTCACTGATCTAGCTGTGTTTTGATACACACCCACTGATCTAGGCTTTGCTTTCTGAGACACGCCCACTGACCTAGCTGTGTTTTGAGACATGTCCACTGATCTAGGCTGTGTTTTCTAAAATTCTAGTCTGGCCTTCCTGAGACACACCCACTGAAACTCGAGTGTGTGTGTGTGTGTGTGTGTGTGTGTGTGTGTGTGTGTGTGTGTGTGTGTGTGTGTGTGTGTGTGTGTGTGTGTGTGTGTGTGTGTGTGTGTGTGTGTGTGTGTGTGTGTGTTTGATACACACCCACTGATCCAGGCTTTGCTTTCTGAGACACGCCCACTGGGTAGAGCTTGCTTTCTGAGACACGCCCCCTCAGGTGGTCAGTCCCTGCATTACACCTGACAGAATCGTGCATATCGCAAATGTCTTGTTACGATTTTCTGGACCGAATGCGGGTTGTATGTTTTCTGAGACACGCCCACTAAACAAGCCTGTAGTTGGTCAGAAACGCCCACTGAGGTAGCCTGTGCCTTCAGACACACCCACATGCTCTGTGTAGAAAATCACATAACTGGTGATGGGAGCCAAAAGTGTTAAAGTGGCTTTTAGCTGCTGTTGATCCACTTTAATAATATAAAGCAGTAAGTCAACACTCCACTATTAATATTTAATTTATCACATTCACTTCTCCAGTTATTCTGATACAAGACAATATCCTTTTAAAAAAACTGAGTTGCTGTCCTTGGTGCTAGTTTATGACTATTATTATTGATATTTAAAATAATGATGTCATTATGTGCAGTAGTTGATTTTTTTTTTTTTTTTTTTTTTAGCCTGTCAGTTCTGTTATAAATAAGATAATTATGTGTCCCCTCAGTCAGGCATTTGGATGGTGGATGGTGGACCGACACCTCGTCTCTGACATTTAAATGTGAAAGTAACGTCTGTCCTTCTAGTCCTGCAGTGCTGTTTCACATTTGGACAAATATCATCATTGACTGTAAATATTGGGTGGTGTGTGTGTTTTCCGAACTGTCCTCTGTCCGTCTCTGGCCTCTGTCCCCGGCGACGTGCTGAGTGCAGCCGTGTGAAGCGTTCTCCAGCTGGGACAGCTGTCCACATGGACACCTGTGATTAAAAAGAGTCACGTTTTATTCGTAAATATATGATGCCAGATTATTTTTTTCTTCTTGTTTTACAAAGACACAACAGTACTTAACCACATTTTGACATACACGATTCTTATATTTATATGCAACATCTTCATTTTTATTTAGAAGCTGTAATGTAATTAATCATTGACATATGAAAAATATAAATATAACGCGGTGGTAAAATACCCTCGGCTGTATGAGCATAAAAATAGGAAACAGAATGTGACCTTTTGACCTCTTAAAATAGGTCAAGGTTAGGCAGCTTTGAACTTGTCCAAGGGTCTGTGTGTCCCAAAAACGCTCCCTGTGAATTTGAAGACTCTGGCAGTAACAGGACTGGACTGATGCTGAGCACAGACAGATGGACGGACGGATGCACACCAAGTCTTCGCAATACTCGATGGCCATATTTGATGGCCTCGGATAAAAAATGACGACTCTCTTATTTTGCTTGCTTTAAACATACCCCAAATCCAGTGCAGCATTAACAGGCGGTGCGCCCTCCTGTGGCCGGTGGTCATTTGTTGGCACATCGGTGGACTTTGTGGCGGATTTGTCAGATACGCAGGATGATGGTTTAGTTTCAGTCTGTATGCTGCTTCAATCAGGGGGAGTTAATGACGCATGTTTGTGCCAGAAAAATACCCAAGATCAGAAGAGAAAATATTCCTCAGGAGTCTCACTGCAGATGTTTTGCCCATTAGATACAGTCAGATCCATAGGTATTTGGACAATAATGACGATATCCCATGAACCGCTTAGGAATTACAGCTGTTTTTGTTTGTTCGGAGCCCGTAAGTCATTAGACAAAATAAACATGAGAATTATTTTTATGACAAATCATCACTTTGATGTCCACTTTTCTTGATACGTCAGAGCATGAATATGTCTTAGACTTCTATTCCTGTTTGTGGGGAAATACAAACAGTATGGTGCTGTGAGGTAAATGTGCTCGGAGAAGATGAGTGAGGGAAGCCACCAAGGCATCCAGGATGTGACAGGTCAGCTACAGTTTGCCAGAAGGCTCATGAAATACCTGAGCCTAGATTTGATTTGTCTGCTTGAATGAAAATCCTTCTTTTTGCCGCTTCACCATGAAGCTGTGGTTGGTGGTGCAGCAGACAGACGATGCAGTTTGTCCAGTCACAGCCACAGGAGCATGTCAGAAATATATGTGGATCATTAAAATGAACTTGCTGATGCCTGAAACAATCCCAAAAGGGACAGTCGATGTCTCCGATCCCGTCTGTAACCTTCCCCTCTTTTAGCTGTTACAGACTGAAAGCGCCCCATCGGCGTTGGTGCCGTGATGGTGTAAAGGTTTTACCGGTAAAACACGTGATCCTTAGGTGCAGATTGAGAAACACTGTGCTCAAACACAGGGTGACACAAAAACAGAACCACACAAATTGTAATAAATCGTACAAACATCCAGCAAATTTTGGACCTTTGTAGGATTAAACTTAAACTTCAGTTTGTGTATGATCGTTCCCCAAAGTTTCAGTTATCTTAGTCGCTTTGCATCATGGTGTTGAAAAAGTTCTTGTTCTGTATTATTTTTCATTATTATCATGATGGAAGAATGTGGAGTTTTCTTTTAATTGATATCATGTATGTGGAATATCCATCCATCCATCCATCCATCCATTTTCTTCCGCTTTATCCGGAGTCGGGTTGCGGGGGCAGCAGCTCAAGCAAAGCCGCCCAGACCTCCCAATCCACACACACTTCCCAACCCCAAGGCGTTCCCAAGCCATCCGAGAGACGTAGTCCCTCCAGCGTGTCCTGGGTCTTCCCCTGGCCTTCTCCCGATGGGACGTGCCCGGAACACCTCTCCAGCGAGGCGTCCAGGGGGCATCTGGAAAAGATGCCCGAGCCACCTCAGCTGGCTCCTTTCGACGTGGAGGAGCAGCGACTCGACTCCGAGCTCCTCCCGAGTGACCGAGCTCCTCACCCTATGTCTAAGGGAGCGCCCAGCCACCCTGCGGAGGAAACTCATCTTGGCCGCTTATACTCGCGATCTCGTTTTTCGGTCATGAGCCAAATCTCATGACCATAGGTGAGGGTTGGAACGTAGATCGATCGGTAAATCGAGAGCTTTGCCAGCAGTATATATTGTGCTAACTTAACACTTAAGTGTGACAAGTTAATTCTGAGGGTTTTTCGTGTGAAAAGACAAAAGTCAGCTCTCCTTAGGGAATAAGATAAGAGAAGGCCGCTCTCCCCATTTGAGAAAAATATGTTTGTCTTGGCCTTCCTTGAGCTAAATAACTCTGGCAGCAGTATTGGAGATGTGGGGTGGGTTATGACTGTGAGATTGTTATTAAGATACCCCCCATCCCCATGTGTTACAGGCTGTATATACGTATTCTGAGGTTTTGCTAATGTGCTTCTGTGATGGAACTAATAAAGACTTCAAATTGAGGCAAGACGTCTGTCTTCCTCTTCCGCTGCCATGATTCAGGGTGGTTATTATTTCTCTGACAGAAGTCATGTTTTTCAAAATTCTGCTCCCAATGGTATGATTTGTTGGCGAAATAAGTCACCAGGCAAAATGTCTTTTCCTTGTTTGACCAAAACATGTTTGGGAAGGCTATTGTTCCAATCATCTTTCAAGAAATTTGCTGGACCTTTGCAGGATTTATTACAACTTTTATGGGTTCTGGGTTTTTTGGGGTCACCCTGTATGTAACCATCCAGCAGACAAACCCTCACTTTCTGTTGACAAAATCTATAATTATCCCATTAAATGTACTGTATTTTCCAAATTCTCACCTTTTGTACTTGTTATTATGGGCATATATGTCTTGTTCGGGTTCGGGTAGTAGGTTGGATTTGGAGGGCTCTCTGTTGGGACTGTTTACACAGAGACTGCTACCTGCTGCTTTGGACTTGAACTAACAGTCTTTTTCAAGACTTTTTTACTTTTTTTTACTTTTTTACTTTTTAATTTTTTTTAACTTTTTACTGTGCTCCAACGCCTAAGGAAGACCTCTAACGGTCGAAACATCGCGACGGAGCACTTTTATCAGCTAACTTTTATTAGCGTTGGCAGGCTAACTAGCTTGCTAACGCTTTCGTTTTTATTTATTTATTTTTTTTATTTTATTTTAGCACCGTTGTCGTGCGTTGCCTGTGCTGCTTCATGGCCTGTTTGGTGCCTTGATTGGGGCACTCCTTCTGCTGAATCACCTTTGGATTATTTGCACATTATTTACTTTGTGTGTTTTTGGGAATCCGCTAGCTTAGCGTAGCTACTAGCTCTTAGCCGATTTAGCATGGCGGCTTCTCCTGTCTCTCCCGCACTTTTCTGCTCTGGGTGTGAAATGTTTAGTTATTCCTTGGCCTCCTTTAGCAGTAACGGTACTTGTAATAAGTGCAGCTTATTCGTAGCTTTGGAGGCCAGGCTGGGCGAAGTGGAGGCTCGGCTCCGCACCGTGGAAAATTCTACAGCTAGCCAGGCCCCTGTAGTCGGTGCGGACCAAGGTAGCTTAGCCGCCGTTAGTTACCCCCTGGCAGATCCCGTGCAGTCGGGAAAGCAGGCTGACTGGGTGACTGTGAGGAGGAAGCGTAGCCCTAAACAGAAGCCCCGTGTACACCGTCAACCCGTTCACATCTCTAACCGTTTTTCCCCACTCGACGACACACCCGCCGAGGATCAAACTCTGGTTATTGGCGACTCTGTTTTGAGAAATGTGAAGTTAGCGACACCAGCAACCATTGTCAATTGTCTTCCGGGGGCCAGAGCAGGCGACATCGAAGGACATTTGAAATTGCTGGCTAAGGCTAAGCGTAAATTTGGTAAGATTGTAATTCACGTCGGCAGTAATGACACTCGGTTACGCCAATCGGAGGTCACTAAAATTAACATTAAATCGGTGTGTAACTTTGCAAAAACAATGTCGGACTCTGTTGTTTTCTCTGGGCCCCTCCCCAATCAGACCGGGAGTGACATGTTTAGCCGCATGTTCTCCTTGAATTGCTGGCTGTCTGAGTGGTGTCCAAAAAATGAGGTGGGCTTCATTGATAATTGGCAAAGCTTCTGGGGAAAACCTGGTCTTGTTAGGAGAGACGGCATCCATCCCACTTTAGAGGGATCAGCTCTCATTTCTAGAAATCTGGCCAATTTTTTGGATCCTCCAAACTGTGACTGTCTAGCGTTGGGACCAGGAGGCAGAGCTGTGGTCTTATACACCTCTCTGCAGCTTCTCTCCCCCTGCCATCCCCTTATTACCCCATCCCCGTAGAGACGGTGCCTGCTCCCAGACCACCAATAACTAGAAAAATCTATTTAAGCATAAAAATTCCAAAAGAAAAAATAATATAGCACCTTCAATTGCACCACAGACTAAAACAGTTAAATGTGGTCTATTAAACATTAGGTCTCTTTCTTCTAAGTCCCTGTTGGTAAATGATATAATAATTGATCAACGTATTGATTTATTCTGCCTAACAGAAACTTGGTTACAGCAGGATGAATATGTTAGTTTAAATGAGTCAACACCCCTGAGTCACACTAACTGTCAGAATGCTCGTAGCACGGGCCGGGGCGGAGGATTAGCAGCAATCTTCCATTCCAGCTTATTAATTACTCAGAAACCTAGACAGAGCTTTAATTCATTTGAAAGCTTGTCTCTTAGTCTTGTCCATCCAAATTGGAAGTCCCAAAAACCAGTTTTATTTGTTATTATCTATCGTCCACCTGGTCGTTACTGTGAGTTTCTTTGTGAATTTTCAGACCTTTTGTCTGACTTAGTGCTTAGCTCAGATAAGATAATTATAGTGGGCGATTTTAACATCCACACAGATGCTGAGAATGACAGCCTCAACACTGCATTTAATCTATTATTAGACTCTATCGGCTTTGCTCAAAAAGTAAATGAGCCCACCCACCACTTTAATCATATTTTAGATCTTGTTCTGACTTATGGTATGGAAATAGAAGACTTAACAGTATTCCCTGAAAACTCCCTTCTGTCTGATCATTTTTTAATAACATTTACATTTACCCTGATGGACTACCCTGCAGTGGGGAATAAGTTTCATTACACTAGAAGTCTTTCAGAAAGCGCTGTAACTAGGTTTAAGGATATGATTGTTGTGAAAGTGTAGGTACACGGACCCACAACAGGGGGCGTAATGAACGGACAATGGAGGAAGGTGAATAACAAGTTTTACTGTTGTGAAACGAGCACAACGAATACAACAATTAACAATTTGGGGTCGAATCCGCTGGTGTTGTGTGGGCAGGCTCGAAGGTAGGAGACGTCCGTCTCAGTCGAACCGGAACCACCCAGATCTCCTCTGCCACCGAACCCTGGAAATACTGGAACCGCCAAGTCCCGAATTCCCAGGTGGCCACTGCCTCCGCTCGTCGGATCCGGTACTGCTGGCGGGAGAGAGCAACAACACACAGATGTGGATGCGACAGCACCCAGTAACGGAGAGGGGAGAAGCCGCCTCCACCTCTTGACAATATATAGCAGGAAGGTGAGTACTTATCCAAGCAATTAAGCTATTAGTAGTCAGCAGTCCTGAAAAGGTTTACAAGTCTTAGCTGGTTATTCAGAATATGAATGCAGAGAACGTTACCTCAGTCTTAAGGCGATATCTCGGCACTGAGGTGGAGACGCCGTCCTGATGATATACCCCCGTGCTGAGTGGAGTCAGCTGTGTCCAGTAATGGGTGACAGCTGTCACCCTGACTGCTCTCGTAAGGCGGCGGCGCCCTCTGGTGCCTGGAGCCCGCACTCCAGGCAGGGCGCCCTCTGGTGGTGGTGGGCCAGCAGTACCTCCTCTTCAGCGGCCCACACAACAGGACCCCCCCCTCAACGGGCGCCTCCTGGCGCACGACCGGGCTTGTCCGGATGGCGACGGTAGAAGTCGGCCAGGAGGGCCGGGTCCAGGATGAAGCCCTTCTTCACCCAGGAGCGTTCTTCGGGGCCGTACCCCTCCCAGTCCACCAGGTACTGAAAACCCCGGCCCATCCGACGGACGTCGAGGAGCCGGCGCACGGTCCAAGCCGGTTCCCCGTCGATGATCCGGGCAGGAGGTGGTGCCGGACCCGGGGTTCAGAGGGGTGAGGTGTGATGGGGTTTTATCCGGGAGACATGAAAAACTGGATGAATCCGCAGCGAGGCCGGAAGCTGGAGCCTCACTGCGGCGGGATTGATGACCTTGAGGATTTTGAAGGGACCAATGTATCGTTCTTGGAGTTTGGGGGAGTCCACTTGAAGGGGAATGTCCTTGGTGGACAACCACACTTCCTGCCCAGGACGATACTTGGGGGCCGGGGCCCGCCGCCGGTCTGCATGGTTCTTCGCCCTCGTCCGGGCCTTCAACAAAGCAGAGCGGGCGGCACGCCACACCCGACGGCACTTCCGTAGGTGGGCCTGGACCGAGGGCACACCGACCTCTCCCTCGACCACCGGAAACAAGGGGGGCTGATACCCCAAGCACACCTCAAACGGGGAGAGGCCGGTGGCTGATGACACTTGGCTGTTGTGGGCGTACTCGATCCAGGCCAGGTGGGTACTCCAGGCCGTCGGGTGCGCGGCTGTCACACAGCGTAGAGTCTGCTCCAATTCTTGGTTGGCCGGCTCTGCTTGCCCGTTGGTCTGGGGGTGATACCCGGACGAAAGGCTGACCGTGGCCCCCAGTTCCCGGCAGAAGCTCCTCCAGACGTGCGAGGTGAACTGGGGACCACGATCGGAGACGATGTCTGATGGTATTCCATGCAGACGGACGACGTGGTGGACCAGGAGGTCCGCTGTCTCCTGGGCCGTTGGGAGCTTCGGGAGGGCCACGAAGTGGGCCGCCTTGGAGAAACGGTCCACTATCGTGAAGACGACGGTGTTTCCCTGGGACGGCGGGAGACCCGTGACAAAGTCCAGGCCGATGTGGGACCAGGGGCGATGAGGCACGGGCAGTGGCTGTAGCTGCCCTGAGGTCTTTCTATGGTCGGCCTTGCCCCTGGTGCAGGTGGTACAGGCCTGGACGTAGTCCCGGACGTCGGCCTCCAGGGATGCCCACCAGAAGCGTTGCCGAACGACTGTCACGGTTCTTCGCACCCCAGGGTGACAGGAGAGTTTGGAACCGTGACAGAAGTCCAGGACTGCAGCCCTAGCTTCTGGTGGGACGTACAGTCTGTTCTTTGGTCCGTTTCCGGGGTCCGGGTCACGGGTCAGGGCCTCCCGGACGGTCTTCTCCACGTCCCAGGTGAGGGCGGCCACGATAGCGGACTCCGGGATGATGGGATCCGGGGGATCCGACGGTTCCGTTTTGACTTCGTCTTCGTGCACCCGGGACAATGCATCCGATCGTTGATGCTTGGTCCCGGGACGGTAGGTAATCCGGAAGTCAAAACGGCCAAAGAACAGTGACCAGCGGGCTTGCCTGGGGTTCAGCCGCTTGGCGGTCCTGATGTACTCCAGGTTCCGATGGTCAGTGAAAACCGTGAATGGCACGGCTGTTCCCTCCAACAGATGTCTCCACTCTTCGAGGGCCTCTTTCACAGCTAGGAGTTCCCGATTGCCGACGTCATAGTTCCGTTCAGCGGGGGTCAACCTGCGGGAAAAATAGGCACACGGGTGAAGAACCTTATCGGTCTTCCCGCTCTGGGAGAGCACCGCTCCTATCCCTGAGTCCGAGGCATCCACTTCAACCACTAACTGGCGGCTAGGATCGGGCTGCACCAGAACTGGTGCAGACGAAAAGCGCCGTTTCAACTCCTTGAACGCGGCTTCGCACCGATCCGACCAGGTGAAGGGGACTTTTGGTGAGGTCAGGGCTGTCAGGGGGCTAACTACCTGACTGTAGCCCTTAATGAACCTCCTGTAGAAATTAGCAAAGCCGAGGAACTGTTGCAGCTTCCTACGGCTTGTGGGTTGGGGCCAATCTCTCACCGCCGCAACCTTGGCCGGATCTGGGGCGACGGAGTTGGAGGAGATGATAAACCCCAGGAAGGACAAAGAAGTGCGGTGGAATTCACACTTCTCGGCCTTCACAAACAGGCGGTTCTCCAACAACCGCTGCAGAACCTGACGGACATGCCAGACATGAGTCTCAGGATCCGGGGAAAAGATGAGTATATCGTCCAGATACACGAAGACGAACCGGTGCAGGAGTCTTCCATTCGTCTCCCTTCCGGATCCGAACCAAATGATACGCATTCCTAAGATCAAGCTTGGTGAAGATCTTGGCTCCATGCAAGGGGGTGAACACCGAATCCAACAAGGGCAACGGGTATCGATTGCGAACCGTGATTTCGTTCAACCCCCTATAATCAATGCATGGACGAAGCCCGCCATCTTTTTTACCCACAAAAAAGAAACCAGCACCCATCGGAGAGGTGGAATTCCGGATCAACCCGGCAGCTAATGAGTCCCGGATGTAGGTCTCCATTGATTCACGCTCCGGCCGTGAGAGGTTGTACAGCCTACTGGACGGGAACTCACTGCCTGGAACCAAATCAATGGCACAATCATACGGGCGGTGGGGAGGAAGCGTGAGAGCCAGATCCTTGCTGAACACGTCAGCGAGGTCATGGTACTCCGCCGGCACCGCCTTCAGATTGGGCGGGACTCGGACCTCCTCCTTAGCTTGGGAGCCGGGAGGAACCGAGGAACCTAGACACTCCCGATGGCAGGTTTCGCTCCACTGAACCACTACCCCGGACGGCCAATCAATCCGGGGATTGTGTTTTAGCATCCAGGGAAAACCCAAAACCACACGGGAGGTGGCCTGAGTCACAAAGAACTCGATCACCTCCCGGTGGTTACCTGACACCACCAGAGTTACTGGAGGTGTCTTATGCGTGATTGGTGGGAGTAGGGAGCCATCTAGCGCCCGAACCTGCACAGGCGAGGTAAGAGCCACCAGAGGGAGCCCTATCTCCCTCGCCCATCTGCTGTCCAGCAGATTCCCCTCAGAGCCCGTGTCCACCAGTGCTGGGGCCTTCAGGGTTGAATCCTCAAACAGGATCGTGACTGGGAGTCGTGTGGCAATGTGGGTGTGTCCCACGTGAATGTTTTGGCCCACCCCTGGCCCAGTCTCTAGGGGTCGGCGTTGGAGTTTAACCGCTCGGGGCAGTCGTTTGCGAGATGCTCACTCGAGCCACAAACAAAACAAGCTCCGTGGGCCCGCCTCCTTTGTGCTCCAGGTGCCCTAAATGTTGCCCTGCTCGTGTCCATAGCTTCGTCAGCAGGGGGAGCCATAGGCGCACGGAGCGCAGGAACAGAGGAGCGTGGGGAGGGCGGAGCTCGATCGGACCCGGAAGGGAGAGGGACGACGTGTGCCTGGCCACGCCCTTCGCCTCGTTCCCGACGGCGTTCTTCTAACCGGTTGTCGAGTCGTATGACCAAATCGATTAGCCCCATCTAAGTCCCGCGGTTCGTCCTTCGCCACCAGGTGCTCTTTTAGGACCAGTGACAGTCCGTTTACAAAGGCGGCGCGGAGGGCAGTGCTATTCCAGCCGGATCTCGCCGCCGCGATGCGGAAGGCGACTGCATAGGCAGCTGCGCTCCGACGCCCCTGTCTCATTGACAGTAGTGCGGTTGAAGCGGACTCTCCTCTGTTGGGATGGTCGAACACCGTTCTGAGCTCCCGTACAAACCCATCGTATGTATGAAGGAGCCGTGAATTCTGCTCCCAGAGCGCTGTAGCCCAAGCGCGTGCCTCCCCGCGAAGCAGATTTACTACATAAGCTACTTTGCTAGCATCAGTCGCGTACATCACGGGACGCTGTGCGAAGACGAGCGAACACTGCATCAGAAAATCCGCGCACGTCTCCACACAGCCTCCGTACGGTTCTGGAGGGCTTATGTATGCTTCTGGGGACGGAGGAAGGGACCGTTGAACGACCAGTGGAACGTCACTTTCACGCGCAGGGTCCTCGGGAGGGAGAGCCGCAGCGGCGCCCGGAGGGCGCGCCTCCACTTGTGCGGCGAGAGCCTCCACCCTGTGGTCATTAAATCGATCCGAGAGGTGAAAGCGGTGAGGATCCGCTGCAACTCACCGATTACCCCTCCCGAAGCCGCCGACGCGCCTTGGTCTTCCATTGGCCGTTCAACAGCCGGTTGACGCCCCTCGGGGTCCATGACGCTGGCCGAGATATCCTGTTGTGAAAGTGTAGGTACACGGACCCACAACAGGGGGCGTAATGAACGGACAATGGAGGAAGGTGAATAACAAGTTTTACTGTTGTGAAACGAGCACAACGAATACAACAATTAACAATTTGGGGTCGAATCCGCTGGTGTCATGTGGGCAGGCTCGAAGGTAGGAGACGTCCGTCTCAGTCGAACCGGAACCACCCAGATCTCCTCTGCCACCGAACCCTGGAAATACTGGAACCGCCAAGTCCCGAATTCCCAGGTGGCCACTGCCTCCGCTCGTCGGATCCGGTACTGCTGGCGGGAGAGAGCAACAACATACAGATGTGGATGCGACAGCACCCAGTAACGGAGAGGGGAGAAGCCGCCTCCACCTCTTGACAATATATAGCAGGAAGGTGAGTACTTATCCAAGCAATTTAGCTATTAGTAGTCAGCAGTCCTGAAAAGGTTTACAAGTCTTAGCTGGTTATTCAGAATATGAATGCAGAGAACGTTACCTCAGTCTTAAGGCGATATCTCGGCACTGAGGTGGAGACGCCGTCCTGATGATATACCCCCGTGCTGAGTGGAGTCAGCTGTGTCCAGTAATGGGTGACAGCTGTCACCCTGACTGCTCTCGTAAGGCGGCGGCGCCCTCTGGTGCCTGGAGCCCGCACTCCAGGCAGGGCGCCCTCTGGTGGTGGTGGGCCAGCAGTACCTCCTCTTCAGCGGCCCACACAACAATGATTCCTTCTTTATGTTCTCTAATGTCATATACCAACACAGAGCAGAGTAGCTACCTAAACTCTGTAAGGGAGCTAGAGTATCTCGTCAATAGTTTTACATCCTCTTTGAAGACAACTTTGGATGCTGTAGCTCCTCTGAAAAAGAGAGCTTTAAATCAGAAGTGTCTGACTCCGTGGTATAACTCACAAACTCGTAGCTTAAAGCAGATAACCCGTAAGTTGGAGAGGAAATGGCGTCTCACTAATTTAGAAGATCTTCACTTAGCCTGGAAAAAGAGTTTGTTGCTCTATAAGAAAGCCCTCCGTGAAGCTAGGACATCTTTCTACTCATCACTAATTGAAGAAAATAAGAACAACCCCAGGTTTCTTTTCAGCACTGTAGCCAGGCTGACAAAGAGTCAGAGCTCTATTGAGCTGAGTATTCCATTAACTTTAACTAGTGATGACTTCATGACTTTCTTTGCTAACAAAATTTTGACTATTAGAGAAAAAATTACTCATAACCATCCCAAAGATGTATCGTTATCTTTGGCTGCTTTCAGTGATGCCGGTATTTGGTTAGACTCTTTCTCTCCGATTGTTCTGCCTGAGTTATTTTCATTAGTTACTTCATCCAAACCATCAACATGCTTATTAGACCCCATTCCTGCCAGGCTGCTCAAGGAAGTCCTACCATTATTTAATGCTTCAATCTTAAATATGATCAATCTATCTTTGTTAGTTGGTTATGTACCACAGGCCTTTAAGGTGGCAGTAATTAAACCATTACTTAAAAGCCATCACTTGACCCAGCTATCTTAGCTAATTATAGGCCAATCTCCAACCTTCCTTTTCTCTCAAAGATTCTTGAGAGGGTAGTTGTAAAACAGCTAACTGATCACCTGCAGAGGAATGGTCTATTTGAAGAGTTTCAGTCAGGTTTTAGAATTCATCATAGTACAGAAACAGCATTAGTGAAGGTTACAAATGATCTTCTTATGGCTTCGGACAGTGGACTTATCTCTGTGCTTGTTCTGTTGGACCTCAGTGCTGCTTTTGATACTGTTGACCATAAAATTTTATTACAGAGATTAGAGCATGTCATAGGTATTAAAGGCATTGCGCTGCGGTGGTTTGAATCATATTTGTCTAATAGATTACAGTTTGTTCATGTAAATGGGGAATCTTCTTCACAGACTAAAGTTAATTATGGAGTTCCACAAGGTTCTGTGCTAGGACCAATTTTATTCACTTTATACATGCTTCCCTTGGGCAGTATTATTAGACGGTATTGCTTAAATTTTCATTGTTACGCAGATGATACCCAGCTTTATCTGTCCATGAAGCCAGAGGATACACACCAATTAGCTAAACTGCAGGATTGTCTTACAGACATAAAGACATGGATGACCTCTAATTTCCTGCTTTTAAACTCAGATAAAACTGAAGTTATTGTACTTGGCCCCACAAATCTTAGAAGCATGGTGTCTAACCAGATCGTTACTCTGGATGGCATTTCCCTGATCTCTAGTAATACTGTGAGAAATCTTGGAGTCAATTTTGATCCGGATATGTCCTTCAATGCGCATATTAAGCAAATATGCAGGACTGCTTTTTTGCATTTGTGCAATATCTCTAAAATTAGAAAGGTCTTGTCTCAGAGTGATGCTGAAAAACTAATTCATGCATTTATTTCCTCTAGGCTGGACTATTGTAATTCATTATTATCAGGTTGTCCTAAAAGTTCCCTAAAAAGCCTTCAGTTGGTTCAGAATGCTGCAGCTAGAGTACTGACGGGGACTAGCAGGAGAGAGCATATCTCACCCGTGTTGGCCTCTCTTCATTGGCTTCCTGTTAATTCTAGAATAGAATTTAAAATTCTTCTTCTTACTTATAAGGTTTTGAATAATCAGGTCCCATCTTATCTTAGGGACCTCGTAGTACCATATTACCCCATTAGAGTGCTTCGCTCTCAGACTGCGGGCTTACTTGTGGTTCCTAGGGTTTGTAAGAGTAGAATGGGAGGCAGAGCCTTCAGCTTTCAGGCTCCTCTCCTGTGGAACCAGCTCCCAATTCAGATCAGGGAGACAGATACCCTCTCTACTTTTAAGATTAGGCTTAAAACTTTCCTTTTCGCTAAGGCTTATAGTTAGGGCTGGATCGGGTGACCCTGGACCATCCCTTGGTTATGTTGCTTTAGACGTAGACTGTGGGGGGTTCCCATGATGCACTGTTTCTTTCTTTTTTTGCTCCGTATGCATCACTCTGCATTTAATCATTAGTGATCGATCTCTGCCCCCCTTCTCGGCATGTCTTTTTCCTGGTTCTTTCCCTCAGCCCCAAACCAGTCTCAGCAGAAGACTGCCCCTCCCTGAGCCTGGTTCTGCTGGAGGTTTCTTCCTGTTAAAAGGGAGTTTTTCCTTCCCACTGTGGCCAAGTGCTTGCTCATAGGGGGTTGTTTTGACCGTTGGGGTTTTTCATGGTTATTGTATGGCCTTGCCTTGCAATATGGAGCGCCTTGGGGCAACTGTTTGTTGTGATTTGGCGCTATATAAGAAAAAAGTTGATTGATTGATTGATTGATATATTCTTTTATTATTACTCTATTTTTTTTTGTGTTTTCATCACTGAGGAAGTTTGATATAAATAGTCATTATTATTCTTGTTAACAGTGAATGTGTGATATTTTTGTATATAAGTTACACCAGTGTATAAGTTACAAAATGTGACTTGTGCTCCAGAGAGTTATGAGTTAGAGTTACGCTTGTTGCATTGTGCACCTACAGAACCCTGGGTTATTTTTAGACGGCTCCAAAGTGTCAGACATGTGCTGCACAGATGTTTTTGGCTATTCAGTCATTTATTTGGTATAATTTCTTGGGTTCGCTGATAGGGATGGGTATTGATAAGATTATATCGATTCCGCTTATCGATCTGATTCCTTATCGATACCGCTTGTGAATTTTCTGTGTACTAAAAGTAGGCTTTACAGGTTTTCTATGTCAACATCATTTTATTGAGTCTTAAAGTAAATAAATATGAAATTGGTCACTGGATCCTTAAACTCTGGACATAATAAACTCTACATGGTGGCTCCTTCCGTCTGAGCTGAGCTCTTGCAGCTGGCTATGCTGCATGTCGGGATGTAATTCATAAAGAATGCAGGACGCCTCATTTTGGGAGGAAAAAAACATTTGTCGATTTTAGTTTGTCTGTATTACAGCGTTTGTAAAGAGGTGACATTTTATTTAAAGCGGCAATTAGTTTTAAGTTATTAATTCTGACCGGACTCTGTCTGGGCAGGGAGCCGTGCAGCGTTTGGAGCTGTGCCAATGGATCGGAGGACGATTCTTGTTTCTTGACTGCAACAAGAGTCCCAGTTAGCGACTTCAATCCACACAAAAGTGCCCAGCGTGGATTGCCCGAGCCATCTTGAAGGCAGCAGAATGAAGTTGTTAGTGGCCCTGAAGGTTGTGGCTTCGACACCAAACCACACTTAAAACGAGGCACAGCACAGTGTCAGCATATCTAACACCACTCTCTGACCTTTTTCTTCGGCCAGCTTTCATTTTTATTACCAACGTTGCATCACGGCTGGTTGTCTCTGACGCCACTCTGTGCCCGAGCGAGGTACTAAGAGCACTCAGTGTCAAACCAAAAGGAGTGGAAGAAAGTATTGACCAACATGTATGCGTGTTTGTTTGTTGTTGTTTTTTTGTTGTTGTTTGCCCAGAAAAGTTCTGTAATTTAAGCTCTGTAACTTTTCTGGGCTGTAACAAGAGTATTTTTATTTTTTGTTTTAATGAGGATATGTGCACGTTTTAACTAGAGCCCGACCGATATATCGGCCAGCCGATATTATCGGCCGATATAAGCCCTTTTCACAGTACTCACTATCGGCCAAAATTTTGCCGATAGAACACGATAATTTCTCATAAACACAACAGTTACTGAAATAATGTTTGTCGGCAATGTAAAATGTCCTTGCACCGTTTGTCCAGTAGATGGAGCTCTGAGTCCATTCAACTGAGAGCTGCTTACGCCCCTGCTTAAATGTGTTCATCACCGGCCCCCATAGTTCACCGTCACACTGCACTGATCGACTGACAAAAGCATACAAGTATACTCAACAAAAATATAAACGCAACACTTTTGGTTTTGCTCCCATTTTGTATGAGATGAACTCAAAGATCTAAAACTTTTTCCACATACACAATATCACCATTTTCCTCAAATATTGTTCACAAACAAGTCTAAATCTGTGATAGTGAGCACTTCTCCTTTGCTGAGATAATCCATCCCACCTCACAGGTGTGCCATACCAAGATGCTGATTAGACACCATGATTAGTGCACAGGTGTGCCTTAGACTGCCCACAATAAAAGGCCACTCTGAAAGGTGCAGTTTTATCACACAGCACAATGCCACAGATGTTGCAAGATTTGAGGGAGCGTGCAATTGGCATGCTGACAGCAGGAATGTCAACCAGAGCTGTTGCTCGTGTATTGAATGTTCATTTCTCTACCATAAGCCGTCTCCAAAGTCATTTCAGAGAATTTGGCAGTACATCCAACCAGCCTCACAACTGCAGACCATGTGTAACCACACCAGCCCAGGACCTCCACATCCAGCATGTTCACCTCCAAGATCGTCTGAGACCAGCCACTCGGACAGCTGCTGAAACAATCGGTTTGCATAACCAAAGAATTTCTGCACAAACTGTCAGAAACCGTCTCAGGGAAGCTCATCTGCATGCTCGTCGTCCTCATCGGGGTCTCGACGTGACTCCAGTTAGTCGTCGTAACCGACTTGAGTGGGCAAATGCTCACATTCACTGGCGTTTGGCACATTGGAGAGGTGTTCTCTTCACGGATGATGCGAAGGAGATGTGTTGCACTGCATGAGGCAAATGGTGGTCACACCAGATACTGACTGGTATCCCCCCCCCAATAAAACAAAACTGCACCTTTCAGAGTGGCCTTTTATTGTGGACAGTCTAAGGCACACCTGTGCACTAATCATGGTGTCTAATCAGCATCTTGGTATGGCACACCTGTGAGGTGGGATGGATTATCTCAGCACAGGAGAAGTGCTCACTATCTCAGATTTAAACTGGTTTGTGAACAATATTTGAGGGAAATGGTGATATTGTGTATGTGGAAAAAGTTTTAGATCTTTCAGTTCATCTCATACAAAATGGGAGCAAAACCAAAAGTGTTGCGTTTATATTTTTGTTGAGTATAAGTTTATAAGGATCTATATCCTTATCCTGAAGCTATATCTAAGTTGCAGCAACAAGAGGTACAAGATCAGATGTATTTCACACCTCTTTTTAAGGATATGTATTTGCTAATTTCACAAAGGTTTAATTCTTGATTGCAGTTTTTGAACTTGAAAATTCTTCTCTGTTATAAAGTGAATCAATATGAGGACAAAGCTTCAGCTTTTAGCTCATAACTTTTTTGTTAAGGGTCCAAAAAAGAACATTTTATTTATTAAAAAAAATAATATTGGCTGATTTATCGGCTATCGGCAAATCAGCCTATTTATCAATTATCTGCATTTTTTTTATCCAAATATCGTTATCGGCATTGGCCTCAAAAAATCCATATCGGTTGGGTTCTAGTTTTAACTGGCTTTCTGTTGGAGGTCGGAGGGTTTCTGCTCTTAACAGCTCCTAGTATTTGTGATGCCAGTGACACGCTGGCTGACACCCCTCAGCTTCTCCTGACCCCAAACCATCCCGGTTATGTGACGACAACAGTGGTCTGGGGGCGGGGCTTCCCTGTGGTCCACAGGGCCTTGTTGTTAAACCTCAGGAGCGACAGAACCGCAGCTTCACAGGAAGCCCTCAAAGAAGAGTGTGGACTGAACTGTATTAGATTACAATCTGCTGAGCATCGTGCAGTGAGCCTGCAGACAACCGGCATGTCTTTTTGTGGAGGAAGGTTCAGTGTGAGAGATTCGTCTCCAGCTGTGTGCATCCTCACTGCGAACCATTTGATAGTGATGTGGGGTGGAGACGGAGGTCTAATCCGTCTGCTTCGGTTTGATCCTGCTGCCTGATGTGTGAAGTTGGTGTCACCTCGCTGTTGGTGTGTAACTCTGGGAAAGCAGACAGATTAAAGTTCACTGTCAAAAGGAATGGCAGTGAAAACAAACACAGACAGACGGACGTCCCTGCTGTGATTGTGCAGTTCCACACTGAAGCAGAACTCACTGGTTCTGGTATTGTAAATTATATAAAACTAAACATTTCCTGAATATCAGTTTTGGCTTTTCACTGTCGTCATATTGTCTTTGTAAACATTAGACACATGTCTGTGTTGAGATTTGAACCACCTGATGTTGGAAAACCATAATCCCAGTCTGAGGGACCCGTCCAGCACTGGAGCGTGTCGAGAGCTGTTTGAGATCCAGAGCTTGCCGATGGTTTGGTTTGGGGACTGAATTCTGAGGCGCTACTACAAACACCGACTCTCCAGGTGTGGTCCATTTTCCTGGGACGTTGTTCTTCACCTGCTTGTTGTTTTTGGGCCATTGTTCTTTGTGGTCACTGGACTTCTATATATGTGGTTGCTTAACTGCAGCATTTCTCTTGTTGTTGTTGTTGCTAGTGTTTTATCTTATCTGATATCTTTTTGTTTTCATATGTTTTTAATATACTGTGTTTTAACTTTTATTTTATCTGTTGTGCAGCACTTTGTTAACCTTGTTGTTTCTTAAAATGTGCTATACAAATAAAGGTGGATTGGATTGTTGCACCTTTGTTTTGTTACCCTGCACATTGATGAAGTGGTGATAGCAGAATATCGTTTTCACTTGTGTGTGTGTGTGTGTGTTTCTGTGCCTCTGGACAAGATGACTCAGAAAAAAACTGGACAGATGAGCTTCACACTTGGTGGGAATATTACTTGAATACATATCTAGAGGTGATTAGATTTTGGACTAGTTTGGTGGAAAGTCCAGGAAAATGTGGCCTGGAAAAAACGTGTGTGTGTGTGTGTCAACAACCAAGACACCTAGATCTGAGACAGGTAGTGAGCAGTGTAATATTTGTGCTTGATTGGTATGAATTGCTTCATGATGAAGTCATATATAGTACAAAAAAGTCATTCCTGACATATATATATTTACTTGCACATTTATATTGTGGTGTGTCAAGTTTGCAGGGTGTGTATCAGCCCTCTGATGCTTTTCATTTCATTGCTTTGATATTGTTGGTATAACCAGAACTGATGGTCACCCCACTGAATCTGGATTTCTGGAGGTTTCTTACTGTAATTAAGCGTTTCTCGTCATCTCTGTTGTTGCTCGTGTGCCTGGTCGGGGTGGATAAGGTTTAAAACCTTGGATGTGCAGCTCCTTGGTACCACTGGTGTTGTGATTTGTTGTGTAAATTAATTGAACAATATCTGAATGAAATTATTCAACTGTCAAACATAATTAGCTGTACTCTATTGGCTCTTCTTTTTTAAATGTCATTTTAGCCTATAGTTTGATGGGCAGGAAATGAGCAGAGGGGATGATGGCACATGGTTTAAGACTGTTTTACTTTGAGAAGCCTGGCTTAAAAAGATCAAATCATGTTTGTGTGTTACCTCTTATGTGCAGATAATAAATCAGCAGATTGTGCTACTCACAGAAAAGAATTATTGAAGAGCTTCTGTTGCACAGGAGAATAAAACCCTCATTTTGACTTGTATTTATGAATAAATCAGAAAATCTGTAGGCAGTTTGCAGAGTGCAGTCAGTGTCATCAAACATTTATAATTGCTGTTGGATAACGATGACTTCTGTTTTATTTCTCGTGTCGCTGCTGAGTAATTGTGATAAAGTGGGCAATTAAAACCTGCAGGTTTGTGTGAGATGAACACATGGTAACCAAATAAAATGAAGCCTAATTTGTTTCTATCTATTTTAAAGAGGATAGTAAAATAAATTGTATTCAAACTGAGCCGTGTTTGTGAATTTTGCACATTCAAAAGGTGATTACAGTCAAGCTGTGGCTCCGCTGTGCTTATTTGGAGCTTATGTTGTTCTGCAGGTCTTGTGCATACCAAACGCAGGGCCTCCTGGGGGTTAAATTTAGCCTCTTTTAAAGTGAGTGCTTCAACAGCACTTCCAGCTCTGCTCCGCTCCACTGACACTACAACACACCAGACCGTGCTTCAGCTCAGGCCGCGACACCACCAACACCTTAATGGCATTTTTATGGCCATAAACCTGCATTTAGAAATCACAGCGTGGAGAAGGAGAACATTTTATGAAGCTTAAAATGTCGTGCAAATGTCACCACAGAGGCTGCAATCAACTGAGATATAAAGAAAACCTTTGAGACCCAAAAGCAAGGACAAGCTGCTTTATTTAACTCTTGAATGGCCGTTAGTCAGGAAATTATACGTTCATTTTTACCAACAGGCACAGAACAAAATGCATCTAGTTGTAACTAGATAACCAAAGCAACAACACATAACCTACACTGAACAATGCAAACAAGTCTTGTATGATCAGCAGCACCGGAGCACCCCAGGGCACAGTGCTGGCCCCTCTTCTCTTCACCCTGTACACCTCTGACTTCTGCTACAACTTTGAGCTGTTTAACATCCTGAAGTTCCCAGATGACACAGACATTGTTGGATGCATCAGGGATGACAGAGAGAAGGAGTACAGGAACCTAGTGAAGGACTTTGCTGCCTGGTGCCACACAGTCCATCTACAGCTCAACACCTCAAAGACAAAGGGCTGGTCATTGACTTTGGGAAGTCAAGACCAAGTCCGCAACCAGCTCTGATTGAGGGAGCTGAGATGGAGGCTTTAGATTCCTACAAGTACCTCCGAGCAGTGGCTGGACAGGAAACTAGATTAGACAACCCGCACCAACCACCTGTACAGGCTGGACTTCCTGAGGAGGCTGCAGTCGTTTAACATCTGCAGGAAACTCCTGTGGCTGTTCTACCAGTCCATAGTAGTCAGCATCCTCTTTACACCGTGGTGTGCTGGGGGGCAGCACATCCAAGGAGGACACATCCAGGCTGGACAAACTGATCAGGCGGGCTGGCTCTGTGGTTGGCGTGAAGCTGGACTCTCTGGTGATGGTGGCAGAGAAGAGAACCCTGGATAAACTGCTGGACATTATGGACGATGCCAGTCAGCCTCTGCGCACCGTCATCAGCAACCAGAGGAGCCTCTTCAGCCACAGACTGCTCCTTCCCAAGTGCAGGACCAACAGACTGAAAAACTCCTTTGTCCCTCAGGCCATGAGACTGTACAACTCCTCACTCAGGTGGAGGAGAAGTAACAGGAAGACAGAGGACAGGAAGGAGAGGAGCAGTAGTAGCCTACAAACCAGTATTTATCAGTGTGTCTGGTATTTATATTGCTGCTTTTATTTTCACTTTTGATACTCTGTGTGCTTCTTACCCTGTGTGCTGCTATACAATGCTGCTGGAACCTCAGTTTCCCTGAAGGAATCTTCCCAAGAGATCAATAAAGTTCTATCTAATCTAATGAACATTAGGGTTGTTGGCATTGACTCAGTTTGGATAGACTAACAAGCTGCTACTACTAACGTAGTAACAGAAGTTGGTTCGTAAAATGGTGGTGTGGTGTTGCAGCTTACAGCTCTGCTTGTGTTGGTGTTATCACGTGTAACACAACACAATGATTCCTTGCAAGCTTTGAAGTCTTAGCAGATCAGGCGGAGGAGGTGATATGAAGGTGGATGAAGCCTGCAGCAGGTCCTCAGACCTCGACTGTCTGGGATCTCCCAGCCATTGCACCAGATTAAGGATCTGTCAAGAACCTTGTGTTTGTCAGTGTGCAACGACATTTCCACGTTAAAAAAGACCAACACAGAGGTGCTTTCGTTCCGCGCCATTAGCGGCTCCGTGGCAAATTCCTCCGCTCCTGTTTTCATGACAAAATCTCCTTTAACAGTGGAATGTGCCGGAAAAGTGCTGATGTCCACCTTTTCTGCCATTTCTCTGGTAGTCAGACGATGTCCCAAATGATCTGGTTGTTTCAGCCTGTTGATCACCGCTCGGAGCGCGGCGCGCCCTCAGCCGCTGTGGGCCGTCTTTAAACTGGCTGTACCGCTCCATAATCTCTGTGACGCCCATAAAATTGTCCCTGAAAGCCATCTGAATTTTCCGAATGGTGTCCACCTGGTTGTCTCTCACAGTTTCTGGAAAATTGTTGCAGCGCTGCTCCAGCTGTTGAGACATTTTCCTCACAATGAAAATCCGACGAGGGGGGAGGACCAGTGCTCACTCAAAGCGTACTCACAGGCGAATGACGCAACCGACAGGCGTGAAAAAACTCACGCATGCGCACGAAGGTTCAAGCTTGGCTGATGCAATCACACGTGATTCAAATTCATTTGGTTTTGGCGAAAAATAAAAAGGTCCGTTACTTTTCTAACAGACCTCGTATAGCACTTTTCCATCTGCATCAGATGCTCAAAGCGCTTTATAAATAATGCCTCACATTCACCACAATGTGAGGGTGCTGTCAAACAAGGCGCTCACTACACACGGGGAGCAATAGGGGGTTAAAGACCTTGCCCAAGTGCCCTTAGTGATTTTCCAGTCAGGCTGGGATTTGAACCGAGGATCTTCTGGTCTCAAGCCCGATGCCTTAACCACTAGACAGATAGCTTGGGACTCCAGCGAGGGCGGTCGCATCTCGTCCTCTATCTCTGCTCCAACCTTCAAAGTCCCTACTTCACCAGGCTGTGAGTTCTTAAAACTATATTGGATTAACCATGGAATTGATCAGCTGGTCTCTGAACGCTATTGACACCATTTTTTCAACCAGAAGATCAGGGCCAGGGGACCCTGCATGCCCGGATGGAACTTACCCTGCGGCCTATGTTCTCGACATCTGGGAGACGTGGCGTGTCGCATGCTTTGCGCCATTCTCTGTGGAGGACGGCGAGGATTTATTCATATTTGGTTTCATAGTAGGAGGGCTGGTACTTAATTGGTTTATGTGCTGCCCTGACCTACCGGAAAATTGGCAAGACGGCTGCCGCCAAAACCACGACCCCTCGCTTGTCCGTCATGATTGAGTTGGGCAAGGCGATGCATTCTCGGACTGTGTTAAACCCTTGTTCCCCCCAAGCTGACGGCGGCGCGACTCCTGTTGCAACGGCTACCACACACTCACAGCCTCAATTCGGAAAACGGACTGTTTCAAGTTTAGTGCACATAAACAAATCAAATGTACATGTGTTGTCTTAATTCTGATGTGCGCCATTATTACGGTAAACAAGTAATAATTGTGAATTAATTGCTGTATCTTGTCTGTGGCAATTTGAGTGTGGACGTAATCTCGTTGTTGTTGCACTTGTAATGACAATTACAGTAAAGCTCAACCATCCAGACCATCACCTCCCCAGATAAACAAAGACATCAAACCTGTGAAACAAAAACAAGTTCAAAATCAGGTACAAAGAATTGTAGGTTTTGTAAAGTCTCAGTCGGTGTCCATTCCTGAAAACCAGGAGTCCAGCAGGTGGCATCATACATGAGAGAGAGGGAGAGTGAGCAGAATCAAGCGGCCAGTACTAACTGCACATAAAGCATTAAATCTTACCAGTAAACCATCAGAATAATCACTGAACAGACCCAGAATTTACATTTGAGGCTGAGACCTGCTCCACTTTTAATGACACAATTAACCCAATTATACTCAATGTCGGGCTGTGATTGGGTGTCCGATTATTTTATTATTTATTTATTTGTGCCAATAATTTTCAAATATATTATTGTCACATATATATATATATATTACAAGTAGAAACATATTTAACAGATACAAGAATATTGAACTGGAGCTACTCTTTGGCAAATGCTGCTCGCAACATGAGCTCTGTCTGGTTTATTTCAAAAGTTGTGTTTTGAGATTAATATGTCATATTTTGACCTTAAATGCATAAATATTCCACTTTGGGACATTTATTATTGAGGATTGTGCAGTATTTTGCTCTGGCAGTCTTGCAGAGTTGGCAGTAGAATTCTATTAGGAGCTGCTGCAGCATTAGAAGCCTCTCAAACCAAATGATTACCTTCATTAATCAAGCGAGGACTGTAAAGCTGGAGGCAGCGCGTCGCTCAGAGTTCTGTGTGTTTTTTAGGTTCACAGACTTCATATTTGTTTAATGCAAACATGGTTGTGTTTGCAGTCATCATCTTGTAATGGATTTGTTATTTGCTCAGTTGGCTTGGTTTGCCCTGCATCTGTTTGGTGGAAGCTGTGACCTGTGTAACTTGTCTGACGGCTCCACTGGGGCTGAGGAGGGTTAAATACCTTGCTCAAGAGCTCCCCAGTGATGGTAATGACAAAGGATTTGGTTGTGCTCAGTCACCTTTTGTGGTTTTTATGGAGGTTAAACTTTATGTGTCTATAACTCTCTTGTTGGTGGTGAGAGACATGGACCAGTAAAAAACTTTTATCCTGCAGTACAGTTGCAGTAGACTTGGTACTTTTGGGAGTATTGACTGAATTACATCAACACTACAGATTACCTATTCACACAGTCTGTGCCAAATTTCAGTTCCAGAACATATCTGGCTTTGAGGAAGAAAGAGACCGAAACATACTAGTTTCGGTCTCTGTATTTGCTGTCCGTACGAATGATGCCCTTATTCCACAACCATGGAAAAACAACTGCAGCTGCAGGACAAACAGACTATCTGTACAATGTTTGAAGCGTGCGTTACCCAGTCCCAACTGTGTCTTCAACCACCACTTCATAGCACCTCACTAGGATACACAGTAGATAGGGACCGCTACCTGTGATGTAACAGTATCATTGGTAGTAAAAATGAAAGCTGGCCAAAGAGGTGGGGGGGGGAATCAATGATTGTTATATTTGTCTATTTAAGTGTCGTTCACTAAAAGCTTCATGACCTGAACTGTCATACTAGCATCATCTTCTAATGGCTTTAATTGTCACCACAGCAACTTGTTGTCATACTGTCATCTAGTAGTCAAATAATTTGTAGCACAAACTGTACTAAACTAATCATTATTTTGACTTTTCCAGCAAGTAATATAGTCGTTATTGACCAGATATATAGAATAACTCCAAATGAGCTGACACTTAGTTCAGTTAACTGCTGTAGATTTTTCTTTATCTACTGTATGTCTGGATCATGTTGTGAAAGTGTTGGAACACGGACCCACAACAGGGGGCGCAATGAACGGACAATGGAGAAAGTAAATAACAAGTTTTACTGTCGTGAAAGTGCACAACCAATACAACAATTGACAATTTGGGTTTACACCGAATTCCACTGGTGTCGTGTGGGCAGGCTCGAAGGTAGGAGACGTCCGTCCAAGTCGAGCCGGAACCACCCAGATTTCCCCTGCCACCGAACCCTGGAAATACTGGAACCGCCAAGTCCCGAATTCCCAGGTGGCCACTGCCTCCGCTCGTCGGATCCGGTACTGCTGGCAAGAGAACAAACACACAGGTGTGGATGCGGCTGCACCCAGTACACAGAGAGGGAAGAAGCTGACTCCACCTCACGTCAATACTGCAGAAAGGTGAGTACTTATCTTTTAGTAGTCAGCTGTTCTGCAAAACTCAGAGAGACAATATAATGTAGCAGAGAATCGTTACCTCTAACGTAAGGCGATATCTCGGCACTGAGGTGGAGACGCCGTCCTCCTGATATACCTCTGTGCTGAGTGGAACAGCTGTGTCTGGTGATGGGTGACAGCTGTCACCCAGGCTACTCCCATAAGGCGGCAGCGCCCTCTGGTGCCTGGAGCCCGCACTCCAGGCAGGGCGCCCTCTGGTGGTGGTGGGCCAGCAGTACCTCCTCTTCAGCGGCCCACACAACAGATCATGTGATTTTATTTGTCATACAAGACAAAATTGAGAATTTTATTATTTCACTGCGAGTAAGGCACCTTGGCGTAGGTAGGGGAAGGGGGAGTACCACTGGGTACCAGTATTGGTTAAAAAATGACAGGCACCCTGTCCTACCCTCCAGGGTTTTGTATTTATTTGTACGTGGCTGCCTGTCTATGTACTACACAGTAACTTAGAAATGTGTAAGCAGGTTTTCATGAAACTGTGCAGGAATACTCTTTGGGCGAATGTCTCCAGATGAACTTGTGGAAACTTTATCACATTTTCAGGAAATCTCCACAGCCAGTATGGTTGGAGAGATGGCGTCAGCATTACGCATCGTCCTCCGCTGCTTTTCAGTTTCTGCTGTCAACATTGTGAGACTGGGCACTTCTCATTAAATAATGCATGTGTGCTACTAACCTATAAAATTATTCATGGACTGGCACCTCCCAGCTAGCTGACCTAATTAAACCTTACGTACCGGCCCGGGCTTTACGTTCTCAGGGTGCAGGACTACTTTGTGTCCCTAACGTGAATAAGAAGTCTGCGGGTCACAGAGCTTTCTTATCATGCCCCTGTTCTGCGGAATGATCTCCCTGCGTCAATAAAACAGTCAGATTCTGTGGAGACTTTCAAGTCCAGACTTAAAACTCACTTATTTTCTCTTTTATATGTCTAACATACTGGTACAGTTTTGTTTTACGCTTTTTACTCTTTTAATTCATTTATTAGCAATTGAAGCGGGCCGCGGCCTCAACTTTACCTAAATTCTGGGTCTTTTAGTGAGTTGTGGCCGGCGATCACCTTAGTATTTCTCTGTTTCTTGTTGTTTAATGCTGGCAAATTATACAGTTTTTTTGTCTTTCTGATGCCTGATTCTATTTTTTCTCTGTTTTAAGGTGCAGCTCCATCCAGAGATGGGAGTTGTATTTGTGTTGGCGATCCTCCTGTCCTGTGCGCCAATAGCATTTCTTGTATATTTGTCTGAATTGTTCTGTAATTTTTGTTTTGTAGCATGGCCCAAGCAGAGGGTCACCCCTTTGAGTCTGGTCTGCTTGAGGTTTCTTCCTCAGAGGGAGTTTTTCCTTACCACTGTTGCTCTGGGGGTTGGTAAGGTTAGACCTTACCTGTGTGAAGCACCTTGAGGCAACTCTGTTGTGATTTGGCGCTATATAAATGAAAATAAATTGAAAATTGAAAAATTAAGTAGTAGTAGAAAAGTACATGGTTGTATTGTGAGTTGGGGTTGACATTAAGGTGTAAACGCGAACGGCCCTCTAGTCCCGGCAGTGTTTTCATTGCGAATCATTGTTTCATGTTGCCAGTAATCCAGATTTTTCTTCTTTTCCAGTAAAAGGTCAAAAGTCCTAAAAGTCTATTTTGTCGTTGTGTGCGTTCGTCTGTGGCAGCAGCTCTGCAGTCGGTTGGATGTTAATGGTTCTAAAAACTGTTTCAGTCTGCTGTTGGTTGCTGAACTGAGCCTCTGCAGCTTTATTGTGAAGCACAGCCTGTGGGTCTCTTCAGCTCTGTGCACTTCTGCAGCTGTCTGTTTTCCACCATCTCACTTCTGTTTAGGACACGTGTCCTCTGTCTCATCAGACAGGGGGACAGACATCAGAGGGGTGCCTCCGGCCCCGTGCCGGACCAGACGCCTCTATTTCTTCAGTCTCCTGCTGTGATGGACGGCTCAGCCTTGCTCGCACAGAGACCTCTATCATTTCAAGTTGCTGTAAAGCAATATGCATGCAAACTAAGCAAAGAAAATCCAATTTGTGATCTGAACACAGAATAAATCGCCGGCTCTGTGATCCGTGACGATGTACTGAACTTGGCTTCATGATGGATTTTTTTTTCTTTTTTTTTTTTCATGTAGACCCTCATAATGCATTATTAAGTTGGACCCAA
Organism: Thalassophryne amazonica; assembly: GCF_902500255.1. Classification (NCBI taxonomy): domain Eukaryota; kingdom Metazoa; phylum Chordata; class Actinopteri; order Batrachoidiformes; family Batrachoididae; genus Thalassophryne; species Thalassophryne amazonica. The sequence goes on along the minus strand of NC_047123.1, from coordinate 6,307,125 downwards.
GCTGTCATAATATCTCACACATGCACAGTTTTTCCCTTTGGTGTCAAACGTTCCTTGGAGTGTGAGTTTGTGCGACAGCTGTGATGACTTCCAGGAAGATCTGAACAAACCAACACAGAATATTTAGTTTAGATTTGCCTTCATCAACACCAGTGATGATGGTAACAACAATAATGCACATAAATTAGAGTTTAAGCACATTTCACAATCAAGTCAGAGTTGAAAAATCTAAAAGCATGCATCTGCAGAAACAATCATGATGAGCAAATTCTGGCAATAAAAGTAAAGTAAATGCAATGAAAATAACAAAACCACAGTACAAAATAAATGTGTTAAAATCGCATTTAAAAGTTGAGATACCTTCTGTGATTGACGTCAGCATTTTATGGCACATTTCAGGAGCCCGAATTGGAAAAGGCTTTGATCTCCTTTGGTTTTAAAGGGGTCATCTTGTGCAAAAATCTGTTTCCCGTCCATCTTTAATGTTAAATATCTGCAAAGTTGCACAATTATTTGGAATTTTCCGGCGATAAACAAAAACATCTGTAACATATATAACAGAAGCCCATATCTGAACTGCTGCTGGCGTGCGTGACACAGCTACTCTCCCAAAGGAGAGTGGGTGTGGCCACTGGCTCCACCTTTACACTTAAAGGGCTACACACAGAAAAGTAATTTTGCACAGAACCCCAGCTCGGGGGGGGGGGGGGGGGGGGGTTCCATCACCTCAGTATCTGTGGGCTATTTATTTATTTTTAATCTGTAGATGTTAATACATATCATTTAAATCCTTTGCCTAATTTGCTGCCTGGAGCTTTCATCATCCTCCAATTGGAGATTTAGAAATGAAGTTAATTCCTGGGTGTTAATTTGTGTCTTCTTTGATGATGCAAAGCAGTGTTAAACCGCTTATATTTTTGTCTAACAGGTGGTACAGTTGCTCACAGTTGTAACATAAATCTTTTTGAGATTCTTGCTCAGGAGGAACCGGACTTTAAGGAGATCCAAAAATTGTTCTGAAGGTTTTGCCCTAATTGTTCAGATATTTATTTTTCCTGCTGCCGTTAAATGTCAGATTAAAAAAATGCAGCCAAATTTCCCCCAGTTAACTTTAAATTTGAAAACTACAAATTTTTGTGTGTATGTAAATTTATGCCCATCACTATAACTGTTAAAGTTGTTAAATGCCATCTCTCCAGTCACACTTATTAAAACTTGTGACTCTTTCATACATGTCTTGGTGGCTTCCCTCACTTATCTCCTTGTACACTCACACAGATTTTGATGAAGGCCTTTTCTGGACAGATTAACTCGTGTAACATTTGTCAATGATGGGTTGTACTTGAAAGTGTTCTTTTATCCATCCGTATGATTTATCTGAGATCTGCTGGATGTAATGTAAATAAACAGTTCTTTTTAGAGAAACGAATACTTGTGCAGTCTTTTATCTTGTGGTTTATGTTTTTAGTTTATAGTTCATGTAATGTGGATAAGATTTTGTATAAAGAAGTATTATATATTGTATTTATGAGTGAGACTAAATAGTGAGGGAAGCCACCAACACATCTATGACACTATGAAGGGGCTGGATAAAAGTATGCACTTCTTTCAACCTAAATTTTGTCATATCTGGGTTCAATTCTCTCATGTGCCTTTGGGCGGACTGTAGTTGAAATTTCGCGTATTCATTTGAAGAAAATCCTTCTCGTTTCTGCATCACTGTGATATTGTGGCTATATGAAAGAATTTTGTTATTAAATTCTGGCATTTTGATGTTAACTTCTGACTTTTGTAAAAGTATTATGGTTTTAAAATATGGGTTCCCTTTGCATTTATTACTGAGTATATTTTAAAGCTACACTGTGCGGGGTTTAGTGTCATCTAGTGGTGAGGTTGCATACTGCATTATTCTATTGCCAGTAAGGATTTTATCTTTTATGTTTTCACTTCTTTGGCCCCGGTGATTCGTGCTCCCATGCCTAATAAGCAATATGCAAATTCTCCATTTCACAAACATGAGGGTTCTCACAGTAGTAATCAGCAGACGGTGTACAGAGCAGCAACTACTGATGGTGTCCTTTTGTCTTATTTGATTTTATTTGTTTGTTTTGGGGGGACAGCCAGTGACTCATGGGATTGTTTTGGCTGTAAAGGATACAAGTGTTGGGTATATCAGCCTCTTTACAGGGAATCTTCGAACTGGAAACGTAACGGACCAACAAATCCGGCGTTAGAATGGTCCAGCTGTGAAACTGGGACACAGTCCGAGTTCGTTCCAAGCCTCAGTGTTTCATACAAGCACAGCCCTCAGTTTCTCTAAGGGAGTCTTCCCAGGGGATTAATAAAGTTCTGTTTTCCCTAATCAGTCTCTGACATTAATTACATCTTATCTTACAAATGGCTAAGCGCCCAAGTAAACGTACGTCTGACCTGGTGTTAGCGCTTATACTCTGATTGTAAAGAGAATACATTGTTATAGTGGCAAACAATAAAATTTGTACTTCATCAGATTTTGTTCCAGTCGGGAACTGCCACCCAATTTGAGGTCCACAGGTGTGAACGAATTAACGCTTCACACCAACCTTCTGAAGCACGATGAACCCGTCAGACTCACAAAGGGCAACTGATCAGTAAGGATGTGCCACAGAAATATCTTGAAAGTGAACATAGTGAGCGATAGCAGCATGGTGCAAATTACCCGATGATGGAGTATTCCCGTCCCCACGGGACGTTAGCGCTCCTCAGCCAGAACAGCCATAATGTATCTCATTTATAATCAGGAACTCCGACAAGGATGTTGGTGTCTGTAAAATGGTCTACGAGTACACTTTAATGCAGTTTGAAGTATTTCTGAATGAATTGGAGCAGAACTCAAAACACCAGAGCTTCTGTTGTCGGCCAAATTGTGGGCATTTAGTTGTGTACTACAGTTTACTTACTTGCGTACTACAGAATCAAACTCGGCCCAAACTCGGCAAGCAGCCAGGCAGGCAGCCTGTCCAACCCCACTTCTAAAGCTCTTCCCAAGTGTATCCCGCTCTCAAAGACCCAGAAACATGGATGTCATTGCTAACATAAGTGGAGTGAAGGACTCCCAAGCAGCTGGTTTCCAACCCAACCCAAGGCCCAGTCAATGCAAGGTATGAAAGAGTAGATGACCAAACATGTCTCTGATTAACCCCTGACTTCAGGAAGGTTTTGTTCCTGTAAACCACCAAATGTTAGCGAGATCACAAACACCGGAAAACTGTTTAGTGTGAGGAAACCTCAGAGAATCTGTGGTATCGGAGCTGAACTCCACTAAGTAAGTGGAGATGTTCTCCTCCTGGCATTGCAAACAGTCTTTGTTTCAATCTCGGAGATGGGTATCCTCCTTACATCTTGGAAGAAAGGGCGCAAACCCAATCAGGAAAGGAAAAGGTGATCAGCTAGATTATGCCAGTTACAGGTGTACTATACTGCTCTTTATCACATGAAAGGTACAGATACTCCCAAACACCAAATTTGACACACACACTCCTTAGACATTGCTCTTTTGAGGAAAAAAAATGGCGACTTGAATTTTCAATAGGCAGCCAGGTAGGGGTCAGTTGAACAATTACTTACATCTTCAACCACTTATCTGGAATTGGGTCACAGGAGCAACAGCTCCAGCAGGAGACCCCAAACTTGTCTTTCACGGGCCACATTAATCACCTCTGCCTGGGTGATACTGAGGTGTTCCCAGGCCAATGTGGAGATATCTCTCCAACTAGTCCTGAGTCTTCCCCAGGGTCTCTTCACTGCTGGATGTGTCTGGAACACCTCCCTATGGAGGCACCCAGGGCGCATCCTTATCAGATGCCTGAACCACCTTACCCTGTCTCTACGGGAGATACCAGCCACCCTCCTGAGAAAATCTTTTTCGGCTGCTTGTACCCATGATTTAGTACAGGGGTGGGCAGCTTGTTCCAGAAAGGGCCAAGAGGGTGCAGGTTTTCTTTGCAGCTGCTGACTCCACCAGGTGATTTCACTGATTAATATCACTTTCAGCAGATGGAATCAGTTAATCAATGAAATCACCTGGTGGAGTCAGTGGCTGCAAAGAAAACCTGAACCCTTTTGGTCCTTTCTGGAACAAGCTGCCCACCCCTGATCTACTTGTTTCGGTCATGACCCCACCCTCATGACCATAGGTGAGAGTAAGAACAAAGATTAACTAGTAGATCAAATCAAATCAAAATCAAATCAATTTTATTTATATAGCGCCAAATCACAACAAACAGTTGCCCCAAGGTGCTTTATATTATAAGGCAAGGCCATACAATAATTACGGAAAAACCCCAATGGTCAAAACGACCCCCTGTGAGCAAGCACTTGGCGACAGTGGGAAGGAAAAACTCCCTTTTAACAGGAAGAAACCTCCAGCAGAACCAGGCTCAGGGAGGGGCAGTCTTTTGCTGGGACTGGTTGGGGCTGAGGGAGAGAAGCAGGAAAAAGACATGCTGTGGAGGGGAGCAGAGATCAATTACTAATGATTAAATGCAGAGTGGTGCATACAGAGCAAAAAGAGAAAGAAACACTCAGTGCATCATGGGAACCCCCAGCAGTCTAAGTCTATAGCAGCATAACTAAGGGATGGTTCAGGGTCACCTGATCCAGCCCTAACTATAAGCTTTAGCAAAAAGGAAAGTTTTAAGTCTAATCTTAAAAGTAGAGAGGGTGTCTGTCTCCCTGATCCGAATTGGGAGCTGGTTCCACAGGAGAGGAGCCTGAAAGCCAGGTTCATCGTGCTTCAGAAGGTTGGTGTGAGGTCAGGGTAATGCCATCCAGAGTAAAGATCTGTTTAGACACCATGATTCTAAGATTTGTGGGGCCAAGTACAATAACTTCAGTTTTATCTGAGTTTAAAAGCAGGAAATTAGAGGTCATCCATGTCTTTATGTCTGTAAGACAATCCTGCCGTTTAGCTAATTGGTGTGTGTCCTCTGGCTTCATGGATAGATAAAGCTGGGTATCATCTGCGTAACAATGAAAATTTAAGCAATGGTGTCTAATAATACTGCCTAAGGGAAGCATGTATAAAGTGAATAAAATTGGTCCTAGCACAGAACCTTGTGGAACTCCATAATTAACCTTAGTCTGTGAAGAAGATTCCCCATTTACATGAACAAATTGTAATCTATTAGATAAATATGATTCAAACCACTGCAGCGCAGTGCCTTTAATACCTATGGCATGCTCTAATCTCTGTAATAAAATTTTATGGTCAACAGTATCAAAAGCAGCACTGAGGTCTAACCGAACAAGCACAGAGATGAGTCCACTGTCTGAGGCCATAAGAAGATCATTTGTAACCTTCACTAATGCTGTTTCTGTACTATGATGAATTCTAAAACCTGACTGAAACTCTTCAAATAGACCATTCGTCTGCAGATGATCAGTTAGCTGTTTACAACTACCCTTTCAAGAATTTTGAGAGAAAAGGAAGGTTGGAGATTGGTTTATAATTAGCTAAGATAGCTGGGTCAAGTGATGGCTTTTTAAGTAGTGGTTTAATTACTGCCACCTTAAAAGCCTGTGGTACATAGCCAACTAATAAAGACAGATTGATCATATTTAAGATCGAAGCATTAATTAATGGTAGGGCTTCCTTGAGCAGCCTGGTAGGACTGGGGTCTAATAGACATGTTGATGGTTTGGAGGAAGTAACTAATGAAAATAACTCAGACAGAACAATCGGAGAGAGAGTCTAACCAAATACCGGCATCACTGAAAGCAGCCAAAGATAACGATATGTCTTTGGGATGGTTATGAGTAATTTTTTCTCTAATAGTTAGAATTTTATTAGCAAAGAAAGTCATGGTCATTACTAGTTAAATTTAAAGGAATACTCGGCTCAGTAGAGCTCTGACTCTTTGTCAGCCTGGCTACAGTGCTGAAAAGAAACCTGGGGTTGTTCTTATTTTCTTCAATTAGTGATGAGTAGTAAGATGTCCTAGCTTTACGGAGGGTTTTTTATAGAGCAACAGACTCTTTTTCCAGGCTAAGTGAAGATCTTCTAAATTAGTGAGACACCATTTCCTCTCCAACTTACGGGTTATCTGCTTTAAGCTGCGAGTTTGTGAGTTATACCACGGAGTCAGGCACTTCTGATTTAAAGCTCTCTTTTTCAGAGGAGCTACAGCATCCAAAGTTGTCTTCAATGAGGATGTAAAACTATTGACAAGATAATCTGTCTCACTCACAGAGTTTAGGTAGCTACTCTGCACTGTGTTGGTATATGGCATTGGAGAACATAAAGAAGGAATCATATCCTTCAACCTAGTTACAGCGCTTTCTGAAAAACTTCTACTGTAATGAAACTTATTCCCCACTGCTGGGTAGTACATCAGAGTAAATGTAAATGTTATTAAGAAATGATCAGACAGAAGGGAGTTTTAAACAAATATGTAGGACTGTTTATCTCTAAAATCAGAAAGGTGTTGTTTATTATTATTAGACGGCATTGCTTAAATTTTCATTGTTACACAGATGATACTCAGCTTTATCTATCCATGAAGCCAGAGGACACACACCAATTAGCTAAACTGCAGGATTGTCTTACAGACATAAAGACATGGATGACCTCTAATTTCCTGCTTTTAAACTCAGATAAAACTGAAGTTATTGTACTTGGCCCCACAAATCTTAGAAACATGGTGTCTAACCAGATCCTTACTCTGGATGGCATTACCCTGACCTCTAGTAATACTGTGAGAAATCTTGGAGTCATTTTTGATCAGGATATGTCATTCAATGCGCATATTAAACAAATATGTAGGACTGCTTTTTTGCATTTGCGCAATATCTCTAAAATGAGAAGGTCTTGTCTCAGAGTGATGCTGAAAAACTAATTCATGCATTTATTTCCTCTAGGCTGGACTATTGTAATTCATTATTATCAGGTTGTCCTAAAAGTTCCCTAAAAAGCCTTCAGTTAATTCAAAATGCTGCAGCTAGAGTACTAGCGGGGACTAGAAGGAGAGAGCATATCTCACCCATATTGGCCTCTCTTCATTGGCTTCCTGTTAATTCTAGAATAGAATTTAAAATTCTTCTTCTTACTTATAAGGTTTTGAATAATCAGGTCCCATCTTATCTTAGGGACCTCATAGTACCATATCACCCCAATAGAGCGCTTCGCTCTCAGACTGCATGCTTACTTGTAGTTCCTAGGGTTTGTAAGAGTAGAATGGGAGGCAGAGCCTTCAGCTTTCAGGCTCCTCTCCTCTGGAACCAGCTCCCAATTCAGATCAGGGAGACAGACACCCTCTCTACTTTTAAGATTAGGCTTAAAACTTTCCTTTTTGCTAAAGCTTATAGTTAGGGCTGGATCAGGTGACCCTGAACCATCCCTTAGTTATGCTGCTATAGACGTAGACTGCTGGGGGGTTCCCATGATGCACTGTTTCTTTCTCTTTTTGCTCTGTATGCACCACTCTGCATTTAATCATTAGTGATCGATCTCTGCTCCCCTCCACAGCATGTCTTTTTCCTGGTTCTCTCCCTCAGCCCCAACCAGTCCCAGCAGAAGACTGCCCCTCCCTGAGCCTGGTTCTGCTGGAGGTTTCTTCCTGTTAAAAGGGAGTTTTTCCTTCCCACTGTAGCCAAGTGCTTGCTCACAGGGGGTCGTTTTGACCGTTGGGGTTTTACATAATTATTGTATGGCCTTGCCTTACAATATAAAGCGCCTTGGGGCAACTGTTTGTTGTGATTTGGCGCTATATAAAAAATTGATTGATTGATTGATTAAAGTGGTGGGTGGACTCATTTACATTTTGAGCAAAGCCAGTCGAGTCTAACAATAGATTAAATGCAGTGTTGAGACTGTCATTCTCAGCATCGGTGTGGATGTTAAAATTGCCCGCTATAATTCAAGAGCTTCGTTGTTTGGCTCAGCTCCCTTTTCACCATAACAGTATGGTAGACCAAATGCAATACCATCCCTGTTGCGCTGATTTTGTGGCCAATCTCACGCTCCATTGTCCCCTCACTTGTGTACAAAACCCTGTGGTACTTGAACTCCTTCACTTGGGGCAAGACCTCATTCCTTACCAGGAGTAGGCAATCCATTGGTTTCCTGCTGAGTACCATGGCCTCAGATTTACAGGTGCTGATCCTCATCCCAGCTGAGGGTTAGGGTTAGAGGCCGATGAAGCCAACAGGACCACATCCTGAGCCTACCAAAGTGAAGACCCTCCTTCCACGACTACATCTTGATATCTTGCCCATGAATATCGCACACAGGATTGGTGACATGACGCGGATTTGGCGGAGACCAACCCCCACCAAAAACATGTCAGATTTACTGCAGAGAACCCAAACACAGCAATCTCTTTGTGAGTACAGATTGGTTGGCCCTGAGAAGGGATCCCCTCACTCCATACTCCCTCAGCACCCCCCACTGTATCTTTTGGGGTACCCAATCATGCGCCTTCACCAAGTCCACAAAACACATGTAGACTGGATGGGTATACTCCCAGGCCCCCCCTCCAGGATGCTTGAAGAGCTGGTCCGATGTTCCATGACCAGGACGGAACCAGCATTGTTCCTTTTCAATCTGAGGTTCAGCTATTGGTCGAACCCTCCTTTCCAGCACCCCGGAGTAGGAGAGTGTCTCACAGCTCCAACTACACATCAGAGGTGGAGAAGGTGGAGTCGATCAGGCTCCTTGGCACCCACATCAACAAGGATCTGACATGGACATTACACACCCACAACCTGGTGGAAAAAAAAAAAAAAACAGCAGAGGATGTTCTTCTGAAGAAGCTGAAGCAGGCTTGTCTGGTTCCACAGTTGCTGCACAACTTCTACAGAAGCACCATTGAGAGCATTCTGTCCCTGGTGGTGAAGACAACACAGAGGATTGTAGGAGCTGAGCTCCCCTTTGTTGTCAAATGAATGGTCCGCAATTCACCGGTTATCACGTCGTTTCTGCTTCAAACTGCCTCCAGTCATCATCCATCTCAGCAACAGATATCTGAAGCTTTTATACGCAATCATTTACACATAAATTCAGCATTATTTCATAAAAAAAGACAGGGGAAGTGATCAGAGTGCAGCAGCAGCACATCTGCGTCTGACGTGCTGCTGCTGCGCCCACGTCATTTCAGAGCGTCAGTAGCGACTCACCGATTATCACGTAATTTCTGCTTAAAACAGCCTCGTTTCTGCTTAAAACTGACTTTAGAATGATTTAAGAGGTTTGACTTTGGCATCTGATGGTTAATAATCACATTATTCCCTTTGATCGCTTTGGGTGTAGAGCGTCCGTCTCAGAACTGCTGCTGTGGTCCGGCATGACACATGCGCAGTGATTTTTTTTTTTTTTTTTTTTTTTGGGGGGGGGGGGGGGGGGTTCAGTCGGTGACACCGGACTTAGACTCCGTATATGTTGAGCGCTTGCAGAGAAAAGCACGGGCCATCTGCAAGGATAACAGCCACCCGGGACATTCCCTGTTTGCTCCTCTCACCTCGGAGAAGAGGAATCGCACTATAAGGACACAGACTAATGGGCTAAGGAACAGCTTTTTCCTCAGCGCTGTAGCCTCCATCACCTGATCCCATCCCCCTCCCACAAACACAGACATTCAGTAATGCATATCAACATGTGCAATCTGTTTACATATTTAAAACTATCATACCGCACTAAGCACCTTAATAAGCACCTTTTTTTTCTTCTTGGTATTTAAAGAAGGTCTTGCCATCTGGTGAAGCTGTTCAGTGTTTTTTAAAGCTGCTGTTGTGGTGTTTTTTGTGTATAGCTGTTTCAAAAGTGTCACCAGAATTTCATTACAGAAGCGCAGTGACAATAAACATCTATTCTAGACTTTACCAGAGACGCTGAGTAGCGTGATGCCCTTGTAATTGGCAGACACTCTCTGGTCCCCTTTTTAAAATATTGGGACCACCAACCCAGTTTGCCATTCCTTAGGCACTGTCCCAGGCCCCCACGCAACGTTGAAGACAGTTCCTCCACACCCAGAGCCTTCAACATTTCTGGACAGATCTCATCAACCCCAGGGCTTTGCCACTGCAGAGTTGTTTGACTACCTCACTGACTTCCATCAGGGAAATTGTTGAAGATCCCTCATCAGCTTCCAGCTCTGCCCCAACTATAGAGGGTTTCTCGAGTCTGATGCAGGAGTTCCTTAAAGTGTTCCTTCTAGTGCCAAATTACATTTTCAGTTGAGGTCAACAGAGTCGAATCCTTATTGGAGACAGCTTGGATGGTTCCTCCTTTTTTTCTCCTAAGGTTCCTCATGGCCCTCCAGAAGCATCTTGGTGCCGAACAAAAGTACTTCTCCATAGTTACGCCGGACTCCTCCCACACCCACTGCTTTGCCTCCCTCACAGGCCTGTCTGTACCTTGCCACTGCCTCCAGAGTCCTGCAAGGTAACATATCCTGGAAGGACTCCTTCTTCAGTCAGACGTCTTCCCTGACCACCGTTGTCCACCAAGGTGTTTGAGGGTTGCTGCCCCTTGAGGTACCTAAGACTTTCAGGCCACAGTTCCCCGCTGCTGCTTCACCAATGAAAGGTTTGAACATTGCCCATTCTGGTTCAATGTCCCCAACCTCCACAGGTATGCCAGAAAAGCTCTGTCAGAGGTGTGAGTTGAAGATCTGTTGGACAGTGGACTCCTCCAGACGTTCCCAGTTCACCCGCACTAACCGTTTGGGCTTACGGGGTCTGTTCAAAGTCCTTTGCCATCCTCTGATCCAACTCGCCACCAGATGATGATCAGTTGACAGCTCTGCCCCTCTCTTCACCAGACTGTCAAGAACATGTGGCCTCAGATCAGATGATATGATCACAAAATTGATCATCAACCTTCGACTTAGGGTGCTTTGGTACCATGTACACTTATTAGCATCCTTATGTTTGAACATGGTGTTTGCTATGGACAGTCCATGATTAGCACAGACATCCAATAACAAATGATCACTTGGGTTTAGATCGGGGAGGCTGTTCCTCCGAACCACGCCTCTACTGGTGTCTCTGTCATTGCACTTGTGTGTTGAAGTCTCCCAGCAGAACAATGGAATCCCCCACCGGAGCCCCACACAGGCCTCCAGTCAGGGACAAGAAGGCAGAATACTCCAAACTGCTGTTTTGGTGCATATGCACAAACAGTCAGATCACCCCCCACTACCCGAAGGTGCAGGGGAGCGACTACCTAATCTACCAAGGTAAACTCCAATATAGCAGTGCTCAGTCAGGGACTCATGAGTATCTCCACACCCACCCAGCGCCTCACACCCTTGGCAACCCCAGAGAAGAACAAAGTCCAACTCCTATCTAGTAGAGTGACTCAGGAGTCCAGGCTGTGCGTTATGGTGAGGCCCACCTGATGTAACTCGTAGTGCTCCACCTCCCACACAAGCTCCGGCTCCTTCCCCCCACAGGAAGGTGACATTCCACACCCCCAGAGCTAGCCTCTGCTGCCCGTGTCTGGTCTGTCAAGGCCCTCGACTTTCACTGCAACCAATGGGACAGCACACCCAACCCCGGTGGTTCCCCCTGTGGGTGGTGAGCCCACAGGGTGGAGATGGAAAGTCCACTTTGTCTTTTCAGGTTGGGCCCAGCTGGGCTTCGTGGTAAGCCCGGCCATCAGGCACTCGCTTTGGGGGTCCCCTGTCCAGGCCTGGTTTCAGACGGGGACCCTGGACCTCCACTGGACTGGGTCACGTTTCCACTACCTCATTTACACAGAACAATTAGAGTTTTGACGGTGTTGAATGTTTGGTCTGTAAACGTCAAACAATGTTGACGTCCAGTGGATTCTATGACATGTGACATATGTTACTCTGTAACGCGATAACTAAGCATGACACATAATGCAAACTATTCCTTTTTAAAACCCTGTTAACTCAACCAATAATTTGCATCACTTTATACAAAAATTAGAGCACCTTTAACTTGACCCCTGTGCAAACTGAAAGTAACCATCTATCTGCCATCGACTTATAGATGGACCCATGAATTTTTAAAGTTGTACATGGGAATTAATGGGAATAAAGTGGGAATTTGCACAATTACAGCTTAGTCTATAGCAGGGAACTTAAATGTTGTTGAAAGGGGCAGCATGGTGGGCAAGCAGGTAGTGGACTTGCTTCCAGACTGGAAGGTTCCCGGGTCAAGATCACCTTTGCCCATTCTCCATGTACTGTGGAAGGGTAACAAACAAACAAGAAAAAAAAGTATTGCAGCTGAAGCAACTAGATTTAATGCAAAATTTAATTACATTTCTACTCTGCACTGTGCAATTACATGCACACTTACTGCAGGGCTAGTGAGGCCACGCACTGTGCATGCACACCCCCATGCACTGTGCATGCACACCCCCATGCACTGTGCATGCACACCCCCATGCACTGTGCATGCACACCCCCATGCACTGTGCATGCACAACCCCATGCACGGTGCATGCACACCCCCATGCACGGTGCATGCACACCCCCATGCACGGTGCATGCACACCCCCATGCACGGTGCATATGTAGGGTGTGTGGATACCACTAAGACCTGAAAGGATCCAGAGGGGGAAAAAAAAAACAGAAAATCAAGAGGAAACGCTTTAATTTCTCATTTTGAAGAGAACTTTTGTGTGTGGGGGGGGGGGTGGAAATCATAGTGAATAGCTTATTCAATAGTTCAGTTCAGTGAAAGGATGGATTAAAGTTCTAGTCACAAATACTCAAATGTAATTTCTTAAAATTTGTGTTATTATACTTATGTTTGTATATGATACAGTTTGTATAAACTACCACAAATTTCCATAAATTCAAATAGAATGTTTGTAACTTGTGACCGTGCAGGATTTTCCAAAGTTCCCGATCTTAACTTCCCATGTAAAGTTTCCATCAAGTTGTTGGAAATTTTCCAACTGTCTGCGCCCCTTGTAGTTGGAAGTTTCTTTAATACTACCAGATATTAGTCACACATACAAAACTGACTCGGCATGTCTGGTATAAATAGTGGTATTTGTACTTGTAGTAATTTCTTTTGAAATATCCATGACAAACTGCTGGAAAATGTATTTTTTATGATTATTATTTGGAGAAGCAGTAGAAAAGGAATAGAACTCAAATCAGCTTAGCTGCGCTGATTAGCACCAGTATTAGCTCCTATTCAGATTGTCAGCTTGTTGTCCGTGCACGTCCCGGCCATCTGTCCACGTGGTTATTTAAGCTTTACTGCAGACACATAGCTCAACCTGTACTTATCACGCTGCCTGACATTTATGAGAAACTCTACTCTGGAGCGGTTAGCCATCGGGCCGACACCCCGAGACGGTGTGAACAAGGAGGTGGGCACGGTGGCGTTTTGTTGCGTCCCTTCAGTTTTTGACACCCGGCTGCCTGTATGCGTCCGAGTTGTGCCTGTCGATCTGCACTGAGCATGTGTGTGCAGAGCGTGCTTATCAAAATAGCAGCCTTGAGGGATTGAACAGATTCACCTTTTCTCAAGTTCACATCGGTGGCAGCACTGGCAGAGTTGTGGGCGTGTGTGTTAGGCATGCCAGAACATGGGAGGTTCTCAGGTTTCGGTTAGTGGATGCATCCACGAATACGCACCTGTCGCCGTCTGTTCAGCCGCACAGCCGCCGGCTTCACTGAGGAAGTTTGAGAGAAAAATAAATATTTAACTATGGATTTGAAGTTCCTTTAATGGGTGGCAGTGCCTCCAGGAGTACCAGTGGGCTTTGAAGGAAGGTGCCAAAGGGTTTTGTTTTTTTTTTCTTTTTGGTGGTGTTGCTGCTCCAGTAGAGACGTGCAGAGCATGGCTGGGCTCTGGATGGAGAAATCAGGGTCAGGTTCGCGTGCTGCACTTGAAAGCTCATGTGCCTCCTCCTTCAGAGCCCTATACATAGTGCTGATGCCATCTAGCAGATGGCCTCGCTGCTGCAGCAGAGAGGATCACTTTGCCACAAACTCACTGGGCTCTCTGGCCTGAGATCAGCTCATAGGACCTGTGGAGGAGAGAGAAATGGAGACAGGAATATGTATCTGTGTTTGAGCTGAAATAACCCAAAACACACACACACACACACACACACACAGCACATCTCCCAGCCACCAACGTATAGTGTTGAAAAATGAATCCAATGCGGAAGTGCCAAAACATGCAGTTCCTCAAATGACCACGTGAGGCAGAAACCAAAAGTGACTTGCTCCCAGTTGACCACATGCTAAAATGCCCAATCTTGTAGAAGAAATAAAAATGTTTAAATCCTGGTTCAAAAAATGGTTTTGGTCTAAGTGGCGACTTTCCAACTTTCCCCATTAATGGTAACTGTGCGTGTGTGGGATGTGTAAATAAGTCATTTAAGCTATTTTAAGTCATTCACTCAGGAGTAATTAAGGGTACTTTGAGTGACAGCATGCTGGGTCAAGAGGGCAATGCTAGCAGTGGGTACTAGCTGCTGTGGACTTGACAATGTTTCTTCTTTTTGAGCATTTTATTACAAAATCTGAGATAATATGACTTACTGGACACTTAATTGTGGAAAGGGGCCATTTAAGAAGTCTTTGCTCCAGTATTTCCCTTGAATGAAATTTTGCTTTTTGTTTTTTGAATGTTGGCACCAGTGGTGGGCACAGCTAACCAAAAAGTTAGCTTTGATACCTGCTAATCAGCTAACTGAAAAGTTATCTTTTATAACACTTAACAGATAAACCACCAAAAAATTAATCGGAAGCTACAGCTAGCCGATAACTTTCAGTATTGTCTCCGGTACACTCTCAGCTACTGACAAACCAATTTTGAGTTTAAACAGCGCTAACACTTCTGATGGAATCAAAGGCGATCACAAACTCAAACACAGCCAATGATTCAGCACCTCTGTCTTTGTGCGCCCTGCCCACTGCTGTAGGGAAGCAGCATTTACCTTAACAGCATACAGTGGTCCAGCCATGAGGCAGACGTCTTGAAAAGGAAGGCAGGTTTAACTTATGGTTTTGATTTATAAACCAAATTAATCTGGATAGTTTAACTACATTAATGTCAAGTCTGTCATTTGTACAAAGCGAAAATATAACACATCTTTTAATTTTAAAATAATGCACTAATTCTTATTCACTTTATATATCGCCAAATCACAACAGAGTCGACTCAAGCAGCTTCATACAAAACAATTCAGAAAACAAAATAAAATAAATTAAAAGATTACAAAACATAGTAAAAGAATAAAAAAGTAAAACGCATAGTAACATAATATGCCAGCATGTAATATGCCAGCTGATTATATCACATGATTGTTACTGCTTGGCTGACTCACAGCTTAAATAAAATTTTCAGTTTTGCAAGTGCCTTTTTTTACCAAATGAAACAATTACATATTTTACAAATACACATTTATTTATAAAAACCAACACACGTCACGTTTTGTGTTGGTTAAATGAATCAACGATCGGTGATTGCAGGCTCAGTTTACCCATAATGCAGTTTGGAATCTGTGTGTGTTAATATGTTCAAAACCTCACAATTAGAGCATTATTTTAAAATTAAAAGATATGTTATATTTTCACTTTGTTCAAATGAGAATTGACATTAATGTCAAACTGTCCAGATTAATTTGGTTTATAAATCAAAACCATAAGTCAAACCTGCTTTTCTTTTGAGGACTTTGGCCTCACAGCTGGAACACTGTATGCTGTAAAGGGTATGACTTTTGTTTTTTTTGTTGTTTTTTTTGTGGCAGCCTGGCAGCTAGGCCCCTTCTGCTGGGGTAGAGTTGAGCTCAGCTCCTCTTAGCTGCCTCACTGCTACAAAATACATTGCAGACAGGAACCAATGGGGTTTATAAATATTTTTTACCATTACTATGTACAAAAACGTTAGCGGTCTAAAAGTTATCGGATCTAAATTTATCGGTAGCTAATTGGTCTGCTGATGGTTTTTGAAGTTAGCCGAAAAGCTATTCCGCTAACAAAAAGGTTAGCTTTGATAATTAGCAGATTAGTGGAACTGTGCTCACCACTGGTTGGCACTAATTAGCAGGTATCAATTAGCTTCAGAACATTAGCTACATGAGTGACCGGTTATGTGACAGTTATTCAGGCAATATGATGGCAGTAGATTTTAATACGCTACCCGTTATGAAACCCACCATCTAGCAGCGTTTAATGTAACAATTCACTGGTTGCCAGTTTGGCCTTCATTTGAGGGCTGGCGTGTACATTTTCAAAAGGGTTTATTAGAGACACGTGAGGGAAGCCATCAAAACATTAACAACAACTCTGAAGGAGTTACAATCTTCAGTGGATGTGATTGCAGCACAGACTTTATTAAAAACAATAGTTTGTCAGAAGGTTGTTTGAATAAAGAAACTTTTTTCTTTAATTGATTAATTAAGATTCACAAGCTTCTAGAAGAATTCTGTTTGGCCATTTTTCTTAGCAGAATTCATGGAGTTAAATTTGTTGGTTCCTGACACGCTCCCAGCTTTTTAGGACAGTCCAGATATTTTTCAGGTTTGCTTTATTTTCAGATATTTCATAAACGATGTGCTAAATATGAAAGATTACAAATATTAGGTTCATATAATTCTTTTCAGAAGGGTCTGTAAAAGAAGTCATGCCACCTTTTAAGCATGGGCACCTATTTTCTTGTCAACTTTGAAGGGTCATATCTCTACAGTATAACAGCTAGTGCCTTGATTCCCCCCACCCCCCCACTGTTGTTCACCTGTACATGTTGTCCATTTTAAACCAGTCATAGTCTAATTGGATACATCAATTGATGGTTGCTTAATAACAGGGTTTTTTAAAAACAAAAATCCGTTTTCTGAGTCTCCTTCCTGACACACTGAGCCTCTGAAATGAAAGGAATGAGGACTTGAAAGTATCCTGTGATTACATCATGATGATGCAGAAATAACTATCCTGAATGACTTATAAGATGGAAAACATTTGGGTGAAAGTGGGTTATTGGCTTAATGACCCTTAATTTGGATGAAAATCTGTGTTTTATTTGATCTTGATGTCATCTGCCTATAGGCCAAAAATCATTTGGCTCTTCAAAGTTGGCAAGAAAATAGGCATCTGTGCCCAAAAAAGTGCCAAACCCCCTGTTTTTGACCTTTCGAGAAGAAAAACGACTTGGAATATGAACGTAATATTTTTGATTTTTCAGATTGGACCCATAAGCTACAAAATATGTGAAAGTGAAGCAAATCTGGGAGCCACTTGTTGATTTCATATGGAATGACCCTGTTATCAAAGACGATAGCAGACACCCGTAATGACTCATGGCAGCAGGAAGTTGGTGCATCTATAATTTTGACCTTTGCTTCCTGTATTTAGGGAATAACCCTGTTGTGTCTGATTTGTGGACGTTCATGCTGGTTATACGGTTGCAAATTGACCTTTACCGGTAAAAAAGGTATTTGTGGATATAAATGGATATTTGCGACCATATAACATGAACGTCCACAAATCATCAGACACAAGGGGTTATTCCCATTTTAATCCAATTCCATCATTTGCACGGTTCATTTTTCTGTAGGTAATTCAGTCAGCGAGGCTTACCATGAGGCAGTGTCACTCCAACAGAGGTCAGGGTGCGGAGTAATCCATCAAATGATCAAATCCATCAAATGTGAAACAGTAATTCTGTATCAGAATACACAACAGTACTTTCATATGGTAGCTTAAATTCACCCATTTCGGCAGCAGCGGCGGTATGCAACTTTCTCTCGCTTTTAACTAACAGCTAGCAGCACACGGCTGGTGTTCTGTTGAATTGTGCGTCTCATTGCATAAATCGACAGTTCCGTGTCCCGACTATATTGCGCATGCGTGCACAGTGGCGCTGAGGGCTGGCCTGTCGACAGGAATGACATCTCGTCAGAAATCTCACACGATTAACCAATCAGATTTGCAAAAAAAATGTAATTGGATTAGAATAAAATATATGTTGCACATTTTCTCCCAGAAAAAGAATAAAGATATTCACGTCTTTGTGTACGTAAACGTCTGACAGAAACTGCAAATGCCAAACTCTAAGAGGCCTTGTTGCAGTCTAGAGCCCAACTGATATATCAGCTGGCCGGTATTATCGGCCGATTATAAGTCCTTTTCAAAGTACTCACTATCCGTCGAAATTTTGCCGATAGAACGCCGATAATTTCTCATAAACAGAACAGTTACTGAAATAGTGTTTGTGTCGGCAATGTAAAATGTACTTGCACTGTTTGTCCAGTAGATGGAGCTCTGACTCCATTCAGCTGAGAGCTGCTTACACCCCTGCTTAAATGTGTTCATCACCGGCCCCCGTAGTTCACCATCACACTGCACTGATCAGCTGACAAAAGCATACAAGTAAGTTTATAAGGATGTTGTTTGTAATAACTTTGCAATTACATTCACCCCACATTTTTCCAGTTTCAGTTCAATTCCGTTTGATTAACTTAAGTTTATGTAGTAATGTGTCAGATGTGCTTCATTGCATCGGTCACACTTTTTATTAAGCCCACGTTGTGTAGACCTTATTTCTAGCATGAAAAACTTTCGTTTACTGCTAAGAGGTTGAAACATTCAGATATACTGGTCGTCCATAATGGTTCTGGGAATTACTGCCGTTCGCCATTAACCCTCTGGGGCCGACGCCGTCTTATACGATGGCTGGGACCAAGCTTTACTAAATTGTAAATAACTTTTTGATGATATGAGATAGAAACATACTTTTTTTTTCTTTGCTGAAAAGTTAACTCTGCGGACTTTCCATTATATATATATATATAATATATATATATATATATATATAGTTTTCAATATGATTGAAGTGTCTTTTTAATTTTGACCCCTGTGTAATTCGTCAGTCTGCCTTTTGAAAATTCAAGTGGCCAGTCGTCTTTTTTTTTTTTTTTCTTTTCTTTAAAAGAGTAATGTCGAAGGGGTATTTGTGCCATTTTGTGGTGTTTGTTTCCAGAAATGAGCGATTGTCCCAGTTATCTGCTCCACTATTGATTTGGCATTTTGTCCTGACGACATCATAAAAAGAAGTCGTGTTTGTTCAGAGCGCGCACGGTTTGCATCAGCCCCTTTGACTTTTCATCTGGAATTGTCAGATGATGCTGTGATCTTTGCAGAATCGATGGAGAGAGATCCTGTTTGCAGCACACAAGAAACATTTCACTGCTTTTTTTTGGGGGGGGGGGGACGAGTGTCTATAGGATGCTGATGATGGTGTCAGCTTTTGAAACTTCTGCCTGTGAGTGTTTCAGCTCAGTAAGCTGAAAAGAACCAAATACTCTGTCTTGATTGTTTTTTTTTTGTTTCTCATTAATTTGCATTTCAAACATAAAGACGCGTGAAATTAGAAATCCCACGGAGTTTTCTCCGACAGGAGATGACTGATGCTTACTCATGCAGAAAATGCAGCGTAAAATTCATTGTTTTGCTGTCCAGCAGTAAGTCTTTTAAAGATGTTAATTCTTTCACTGACTGGAAGTTTGTAATGGCCGTGTAATCATTTGGAGGTTCGGTCCTGTCGTCTGGACCGTCTGTGGGCACCGAACAGCCCGTTTGTAATTCTGCTGGCTTCATACGACTGTGAAGTTGGTGGGAGCAGAACCATGGCAACCATCAGCTCGGATTAGTGTGGGACGCCAGCTGGCAGAAGACACAACAATCGATATGTGTGTGTTTGGATGGAGAGCCCCGCCCCCTCCTGACATACACATGTTCATTTATCGGTCTCATTGATCTCACAGGGATCTCCTGTCACGCTGCAATGCCTAATGGACTCAAATCTGTCATCTGTTATCTGCCAAAGTTGGTTAACCTCCGTTGCTGTTGGTTACACCTGCGTGTAACAGCGGGAGAAGGGTTATTGTTTTCAGTCCCTTATGTCCATCTGTCTGTGT
The DNA here is from genome assembly GCF_902500255.1 of Thalassophryne amazonica. NCBI lineage: Eukaryota > Metazoa > Chordata > Actinopteri > Batrachoidiformes > Batrachoididae > Thalassophryne > Thalassophryne amazonica. Next base: position 6,287,231 of record NC_047123.1, on the reverse strand, counting down.
GTGATCACAGTAACTCTAAGAGGTTTGCTCCAGTATGGTCCAAACTTGGTGGAAGGAGTGAGGGTCAGCCAAAGACACAGGAAAAAAAAAAAGATCACTTAAGTCAATTACTTATATAGCAGATTTATAGAATGGCTATTTCGATGAATTGGTTCAGGATTCACCTTGGTTACTACACAACGCTAATGTGAAGTTCTGTGTTACCTGTTGTATTTCTGACCTTTGACCTTAGGTGGCCATCTCAAGGTCATCAGTGTTTAATTTCAAGTTTGGAGCCTATATGGATGAGACAAATTTGGACTAATTGACCAAATTTGTCTTGGCCAAGGATAAAGTCAAAATTTGAACAGATGTCCACTTCAAAAAGAACTGTATGCTGTGGTGCCACTGAATCACCAAGAATGAGTTTTCATGGCTCGTTAAACTCATACCGTATGTAGATGTTCTACAAATGATCAACTAGTTTGATGTGGATTAGTCAGCCTGTCATGTAGACCTGATAGATTCTTCAATACAGAGGTGACTAGTTTAAATCAGGTCTTTCATCCAATGGTTTGCGATCACTGAGGTATACTGGGAAGGAGGGGGAATCCTTACAGGTCTCTAGCTTTGACTATAACTGTTTTGTATTATCTGACAGGATGATGAGGTGGTGCTCCAGAGTGTGGCCACCATCCAGAAGGAGCCCCGTAAGTTCTGCCTGGCTGTTGAGGGACTCGGAAACCGTCTGTGTTACCTGGAACCCACATCTGAAGCTAAGGTGAGGACCTCACAGGGCTTTGTTGAATCTTTCAAAACTGCTGTAATTAGTATTAAGTAATGGCCCAATTTAATTGACCATAGATCATCTCAGACAGTTCTAGGCATCAGAACTTTGTAATCAGCAGTTTAAGAACCTTGTAGTCACCAGTTTCTTTAGAACTTTGTAGTCCATGGTTCCTTTAGAACCTGATAGTCAGCAGTTTCCTTAGAACCTCGTAGTCAGCAGTTTCCTTAGAACCTCGTAGTCAGCAGTTTCCTTAGAACCTCGTAGTCAGCAGTTTCCTTAGAACCCCGTAGTCAGCAGTTTCCTTAGAACCCCGTAGTCAGCAGTTTCCTTAGAACCCCGTAGTCAGCAGTTTCCTTAGAACCCCGTAGTCAGCAGTTTCTTTAGAACCCCGTAGTCAGCAGTTCCTTTATAACCTCAGTCAGTGGTTTCCTTAGAACCTTGTAGTCAGCGGTTCCTTTATAACTTCGTAGTCAGCAGTGTCCTAAGAACCTTGTAGTCAGCGGTTTCTTTAGTACCTCATAGTCAACAATTTCTTTACAACCAGGCACTTGTAGTTCCTTGACAAACAGGTGACATTTCAGCTAGTGTTGTTGGCTTCTGTAAGTATTCTGAATGGTCATTGCAAGTGAATTCATATTCAGTTAAATTTATTTTATTTGTAAAGTGCCAAATCACAACATTGCTGCCTTAAGGTGCTTCACATGAGTAAGGTCTAACCTTACCAACCCCCCTGAACAAGTACACAGGCGGCAGTGGTAAGGAAAACACCTCTGATGATGTTGAGGAAGAAACCTCAAGCAGACCAGACTGAGAGGGGTGACCCCCTGCTTGGGCCATTCTACCAGTTACAATAATTTCTTAACAAACAGAAAAAAATGGAGAACAGAAAAAAAAAACAGAACAGCAACAAAAAAAGAGTCCTTAATTTGAACTAAAAGCAGTCCATCTTGGGTCTTTAATCCATAGATGTCCAAGTCCAGCACCGGTAGGTTAAAAGAGGTACAACTTCAAGTCATTGGTGCAGCAGGAGACCGTTTGATACCCTGATCAGGAGATGATATTGTAGTCTTTGGAGTTAAATGAGAGGTCCTTTTGTTTGTTGTTTAATGTTACCATTGGACACCCAGATAGTTGATTTTTGCAATTTTGCGTTGAGTCTCCATTCATAGGTCATGAAGGTCTGATAGGTTTTCACTGCACTACATTGGGCACCAGCTGACTTTCCTGATAAAAGCCAGGTTTCTGGTTTGGCAGGTTTGGACACAGGTAATTAATTGTTTATTTATTATTTAAGGATGGCTGAAAGTAGTTCTGGCTCATTGGATGACAATCATCATGGTTTCTGAAGTTTGGGAAGCACTGGTTTAATGAACTGTAAATAATATGGATTCTAAAGCTATGATTGGTCTGTTCTCTGTCACGTTGGTGTCCCATCTCAAAACTTAGCAAAACGTTCTCAGCAGTTGGATCCTTGAATGAATTAATTTGGCAGTTCTCATTATAGTCCCCGCCCTCACTCACTGGGCCAAGATATTGTGATGGTGTCATTGAATTACAAAGTGTAAGTTTGTGGTGCGATCTTTAACTAATTGGACAAAAACCATCTTGGTGTCGGCACCAAACGGTCAGAGAGACTCAGACTCAGCTTTTAGGTATGGTCCTTCCATCTTAGCTAGAATCCAGACAGATCCACATGGGCAGTGTTGGCAGCGCCAGTGAGAGATGATCTATATCTTCTGGATTGGTGACTCGTGCTGAGGTTATGACAGAGTTCTGTTAACACGTGTAGCTTATCACTGTTGATTACATTTTGAGAGGAAGGCTGAGATGAAGGACTTGACAATGGCCCTGACCCACAATAATTATGATCCATAATGGTGACATTATTGTTGTCGAGGCGACACTTATTGTTAGTCATCTTTCAAGGGAGTAACAAGGTCACTGTCAGTTATGAAAGATGTGCAGCATCTGTTTAATATCCTTCCTCCACTTCAGAGGCCAGGAAAAGGGAACTGTGATAGTTATGCCTGTATGTCCTGATGTATAACTAGAAATAAAAATGAATGATTTACAACATTAAATATGGATGTTTTCAACCAATCAAGGCATTTTTTTTTTAAACCGTTGATTTTGATTGGTATCAGTCTCACTCTGTCAGTGATGCAGTGCCGGGGTGCACAATTTAAAAGCAAATTTACTCTCTGCTTCACTTCAAATACATGCAGTATCTGTTTCTGACAGATGGTGTATGTCATCAGGTCTTGCCGTCCAGTCAAGCAGCACTTTCCACATGACTGAATTATTTTTGTCTCGTCATCTTCTCTGGGTTTTCCTCCTGCTAACAGGCAATGAACAGGGCTGTAGCAAGACGGGCATGTGTTTGGAAGTCCCTACCCCACCTTGGATTATGGTCCACTAATAGTAGTGTGGCATTCAGTCAGTGAGTTCGTCAGTTTTGTGGAACAAACAGGTGTGAATCAGGTGTCCCCTATTTAAGCCAGCACCTGTTGAACATGCTTTTCTCTTTGAAAGCCTGAGGAAAATGGGACGTTCAAGACATTGTTCAGAAGAACAGCGTAGTTTGATTAAAAAGTTGATTGGAGAGGGGAAAACTTATACGCAGGTGCAAAAAATTATAGGCTGTTCATCTACAATGATCTCCACTGCTTTAAAATGGCCAAACAAAACCAGAGACATGTGGAAGAAAATGGAAAACAACCATCAAAATAGATAGAAGAATAACCAGAATGGCAAAGGCTCACCCATTGATCAGCTCCAGGATGATCAGAGACAGTCTGGAGTTACCTGTAAGTGCTGTGACAGTTAGAAGACGCCTGTGTGAAGCTAATTTATTTGCAAGAATCCCCCGCAAAGTCCCTCTGTTAAATATAAGACATGTGCAGAAGAGGTTACAGTTTGCCAAAGAACACATCAACTGGCCTAAAGAGAAATGGAGGAATATTTTGTGGACTGATGAGAGTAAAATTGTTCTTTTTGGGTCCAAGGGCCACAGACAGTTTGTGAGACGAGCCCAAACTCTGAATTCAAGCCACAGTTCACAGTGAAGACAGTGAAGCATGGTGGTGCAAGCATCATGATATGGGCATGTTTCTCCTACTATGGTGTTGGGCCTATATATCGCATACCAGGTATCATGGATCAGTTTGGATATGTCAAAATACTTGAAGATGTCATGTGGCCTTATGCTGAAGAGGACATGCCCTTGAAATGGGTGTTTCAACAAGACAATGACCCCAAGCACACTAGTAAACCACCAAAATTTTGGTTCCAAACCAACAAAATTAATGCCTCGCAGATGTGAAGAAATCATGAAAAATTGTGGTTATACAACTAAATACTAGTTTAGTGATTCACAGGATTGCTAAAAAAGCAGTTTGAACATAATAGTTTTGAGTTTGTAGCGTCAACAGCAGATGCTACTATTATTGTGAACACCCCCTTTTCTACTTTTTTTCACTAATAGCCCAATTTCATAGCCTTAAGACTGTGCATATCATGAATGCTTGGTCTTGTTGGATTTGTGAGAATCTACTGGTACCTTGTTTCCCATGTAACAATAAGAAATGTACTCAAAACCTGGATGAATCTTTTTAGTCACATAGCACTACTATTATTCTGAACACTACTGTATATATAATCATTATTAAAAACAAAAATTCTGGGGCATGTTAGAATGATTTCTCAGTGACAATCACAGCTGCTAAACTCCCCAAAATCAGTGCAGTAAATAACGGGAGTACACTGGGGTAAAAAAGTATTAAGTCAGTCCCTGATTGTGCAAGTTCTCCTACTTAGAAAGATGAGAGAGGTCTGTAATTTTCATCAAAGGTACACTTCAGCTACGAGAGACAAAATGAGAAAAAAAAAATCCAGAAAATCACATTGTAGGATTTTTAAAGAATTTATTTGTGAATTATGGTGGAAAATAAGTATTTGGTCACCCACAAACAAGGAAGATTTCTGGCTCTCACAGACCTGTAACTTCTTCTTTAAGGAGCTCTTCTGTCCTCCACCTGTTACCTGTATTAATGGCACCTGTTGGAACTCATTATCTGTATAAAAGACACCTGTCCACAGCCTCAAAGAGTCAGACTCCAAACTCAACCATGGCCAAGACCAAAGAGCTGACAAAGGACACCAGGAAGAAAATTGTAGATGTGCACCAGGCTGGGAAGAGTGAATCTACAATAGTCAAGCAGGTTGGTGTGAATAAATCCACTGTGGGAGCAATTGACAAGACCATTGATAATCTCCCTCAATCTGGGGCTCCACGCAAGATCTCATCCCGTGGGGTCAAAATAATCATGATAACAGTGAACAAAAATCCCAGAACTACATGGAGGGACCTGATGAATGACCTGCAGAGAGCTGGGACCAAAGTAACAAAGGTTACACACTACGCAGAGAGGGACTCAAATCCTGCAGTGCCAGGCGTGTCCCCCTTTGCCAGAGAGCATATGGATGATCCAGAAGAGGATTGGGAGAATATCATGTGGTCAGATGAAACCAAAATAGAACTTTTTAGTAAAAACTCAATTAGTCATGTTTGGAGGAAGATGAATGCTGAGATGCATTCCAAGAAAACCATACCTACTGTCAAGCATGGGGGTGGAAACATCATGCTTTGAGGCTGTTTTTCTGCAAAGGGGACAGGACAACTGATCCGTGTTAAGGGAAGAATGAACGTGGCCATGTATCGTGAAATTTTAAGCCAAAACCTCCTTCCAGCATTGAAGATGCAACGTGGCTGGGTCTTCCAGCATGATGATCCCAAACACACCGCTCAGACAACGAAGGAGTGACTCCATAAAAAGCATTTCAAGGTCCTGGAGTGGCCTAGCCAGTCTCCAGACCTCAACCCCATAGAAAATTTGTGGAGGGAGTTGAAAGTCTGTGTTGCCCAGCGACAGCCTCAAAACATCACTGCTCTAGAGGAGATCTGCATGGAGGAATGGACCAAAATACCAGCTACAGTGTGTGCAAACCTAGTGAAGACTTACAGGAAATGTTTGACCTCTGTCATTGCCAACAAAGATTATGTTACAAAGTATTGAGTTGAACTTTTGTTATTGACCAAATGCTTATTTTCCACCATAATTTACAAATAAATTCTTTAAAAATCCTACAATGTGATTTCCTGGATTTTTTTCTCATTTTGTCTCTCACAGTTGAAGTGTACCTATGATGAAAATTACAGACCTATCTCATCTTTCTAAGTAGGCAACCTTGCATAGTCAGGGACTGACTCAATACTTTTTACCCCACTGTATGTCACCTATTTATGGTATGGTGTAAATTTTATAAGCTTTGACTTTTGCTATTGGCCTTTTATTGTTTGGGTCCCAGTAATGTGGTTACATGGTGTAACTTGATCTTGTGTACTGTGGAGTTGGTGCCGACAGCCAAAGCTAAATACTACAAGTGTAATATGAAGCTTTTCTGCAACTAAACTTGAAATTGTTTCTCTGGTGCCCAAAAAAACCACAACATTGCAAATTACTTCCAAGCAGTTTTTTGTTTTCTATTGTTTGAGTTTTATGAAACCATTTTCTTCCGCAACATAATTTCCATAGAAAAACATAAATTCCTTGTTTTTTTGTTTAGTATAAAGTTTGTACAGTAAAAATGTCTGAGTTCGTGGGTGGGTTAGTTGATCCCAGCAGGGTGTAAGTAATAAAGGTAAATGTTATCGCCTCATAACTCACCCAGTTGAAAGGGCACATGATGGTGAAGTGATTAGATGATTAACGTTTATGCACCACATCAATAAAAACAACAACAACTTTGTTTTGCCGTCATAATATCACGTAAACATCTCCACCACCTGGTGGATGGTTAATGGATGTTGAATGGATTATAGTAAATTGGAAACAGCTGTGGTTGAATTTACATGTAGCTTGTGTACCACCTACTGAACCCTGGGCACATCACGTGCTCAACCCGGTGCCCTACATCATATCAGCATCAGCTAACAAGATATGCTGGCCAACACTGCCAACATGGCGACACCCAGATACAGGCTTCAGGAATCCAGGCACCTTGTTTAGTATTAGTCGTGTGCCAAGTTTGGTAGCTATATACATGCTTTTACTTGGGGGGGGGGGGGGGGGGGGGGTTGTCTTAAAATAGGGGGGTCAGGACTCCAAAGGAGATAAAGGCAATGGGTTGGGAGGGGGGAGTCAAGACATTTATATCTCCTACCTATAATTGTAAGTATTACAATATATTTCCAATTTTCATGACTGAAAGCATCTTGTATTATGATTTCAGACACCCATAATGTGGGCTATACCATTTGTTAACATCTTGTCCGCCTGCTGTTCTACCTAAAGTGTTTCTCAAATAATCTAATGAAAGTCATTGTGAAATTTCTTTAATTTATTGCTCTCCTCCGGCCTAAAGGTTTATTTTTACTCAGATTGGTCAACTAAAATATGGCCAGATTTTGTTGTTATTGTAAGTCCGTTACTGTGGAATTGCCCAACTACAAGTAGACTCCAGACTGAACAGGTTCACCTTCAGGGCTCAGACACAAACAGACACAATGTTAAATAAAGAAGCACCATTATGTAAAAGAGAATTAAAGCAATCACCGTCATGTTCAGTTTGGAGCTCCTGCTCTCTGTTTCACTGGATCACACGTTCAGTTGCAGTGACTGATTGCCGCTGTCCCACAGCATCAGCCCATTTCCACTCAGGTTCGTCTCTCTTTTACTGCCTCGTCACTCTTGCTGCTTCAGTTGTCCTTTGATGGCTGAGTTCTGCTCTCCTTTGCTGGTTCAGCTGCTATACAGGGTTTGAGTTCTCCTGCTAATTCTGTTAGTTCACCTCTTTCTCCTGGGGGTGCTGAACTTCAGGTTGGTACCTGTACGGGACATGTTGTTTTCCCAGTGGTAGCAGGTCTCCCACGAGCCCACATAACACGTGGATAATTAGGACCAAAAAATGTATTTCACCATTCTGATTAATGGCTGATTAATGGTGAACCCATGTCCATCTGGGGCTTCATGGTGGAGCATGTTTGCACAGTTTGACTGACTGGATTAGCACAAGTTCATGTATCTCATAAACTGTGTGTATTTTAGTGTTGAATCCATAGTTTCATGTAAATTTTTAATAAAATGGACCATATGATGTTGGCGGCGCAACTAAGGGTTGCTGTGTGACCTTCACCCACTTGCCTCAATTCGGATAAAGGACTTCTTCAAACTTAGTGCACATAAACAGTGTCAAATGTGTATGTGTCGCCTTTAATTCTGATGTGTGCCATTATTATGGTAAACAAGTAATAATTGTGGACTAATTGCTGTCTGAGGTAACTGGAGTGTAAACGTAATTTCTCCACTGTGAGATCAATAAAGTATCTATCTATTAAACATGAAATGGTTTTTACCCTGTCAAGGGACCGATCTTGAGAAATATTTATGTGGTGACAGCAATATATTTAGTAACTTTTCACAAATATCAATCAATCAATCAATCTATTTTTTTTATATAGCGCCAAATCACAACAAACAGTTGCCCCAAGGCGCTTTATATTGTAAGGCAAGGCCATACAATAATTATGTAAAACTCCAACGGTCAAAATGACCCCCTGTGAGCAAGCACTTGGCTACAGTGGGAAGGAAAAACTCCCTTTTAACAGGAAGAAACCTCCAGCAGAACCAGGCTCAGGGAGGGGCAGTCCTCTGCTGGGACTGGTTGGGGCTGAGGGAGAGAACCAGGAAAAAGACATGCTGTGGAGGGGAGCAGAGATCGATCACTAATGATTAAATGCAATATTTCCTTAGAAAACCCCCAAATTAAGATATTTTTAGGCTGTATTGTGATCTCAGAATACACATTAATTTGTAGTGTGTCCATCTGCACATTGCTATTTGTGCACCGGGAAATACCAGCACATTGTATGTTCATCATGGGTGTGTTGTGGTCCAAACATGTTATTAACCAGACAGTGACACCTGTCCTTCCCTTTAAATGAACTGTGCTAGTCACACAGTGGTGTGGCATCAAAAAAGCAGACTAAAGAGAAAGGATTTCTGGTGTGTTAATGGATTAGTGCCAACCGGTACGAGTGGGCAACAGGCACCAAGGCTCCCTGAGGTGAAGCACTGAAGCAGCTAGCTGAGGTGGTGTTTGTGTTTTTCTATCATTGCTTACTCTTATTTCATTTAATAGTTGTTCTCTTTTCAATTTCCTCATGTTTTAAGGCGTCCATGAGGGGTGGCGTTTTCATCTTCAGGCTCGTCTCGGGTGTTTCTGCCTCATTTACAAGCCTCTAACGAAACCTACTGGTGGAGATGAATCATACTCGGAGAATAATTTGGTCTAATAAAAAAGCTTCATGTTTTGGATTGAGAAGTTTTTTTACTTTCAGTTTTCATGGTGCAATAACTTTCTCCACTGGTGAGTGTTTTCATGTCTCATTTTTATCAAAGTTATGTTAATAGAATTTTTAACAAGATTACTGAACATGTAATGAACAATTTTTCATAAAACTCTTCGAAATCGTTGGACATTTCTTGGAATAAAAACAGATTTTTATGGATCCAGCTGACTGTGAAGTGGCAGAGTCCTCAGATTACACACTCTTCCTTCTCCCAGAGGCTGACAAGGAAATATTATTTACACTTTGACACGACGGCGCATCCATCTATTTACAGGCACCACACACAGAACCATCACAGGGAAGGGCATCTGGGATAAACTAACATGATTTTAATTTTGTGTAATCACCGTATGTATGCCATTTCAAAGCTTGATTGTGACCTTACCTGAAAACAGCAGTAGAATGAATCCAGATTTCCATTTTCTGTATCTAGACATAGAAAAATCAATGCTGCAGTTTCAACCAAAAAAGCTCTCTCCTTCATTTTACTCTGCTGTTTTGTATTCCAGAAACATGGTAATGTACAAATACAGCTACATGAATTATTCATCTCTGGTTTAAAAAGGCCTTAACTGAATTGTTTGTGGGACAGAGTGATGAGCAGAATGTGATGGAGTTAAAGAACCTTTTCAATTTCAATTTATTTTCATTTATATAGTGCCAAATCAAATCAAATCAATTTCATTTATATAGCGCCAAATCACAACAAACAGTTGTCCCAAGGTGCCTTATATTGCAAGGCAAAGCCATACAATAATTACAGAAAAACGACCCCCTGTGAGCAAGCACTTGGTGACAGTGGGAAGGAAAAACTCCCTTTTAACAGGAAGAAACCTGAATTGAATTAACTGAAGGCTTTTCAGGGAACTTTTAGGACAACCTGATAATAATGAATTACAATAGTCCAGCCTAGAGGAAATAAATGCATGAATTAGTTTTTCAGCATCACTCTGAGACAGGACCTTTCTAATTTTAGAGATATTGCGCAAATGCAAAAAAGCAGTCCTACATATTTGTGTTGTGTAGGCCGCCAGAAGAGGAGGTACTGCTGGCCCACCACCAGAGGGCGCCCTGTCTGGAGTGCGGGCTCCAGGCACCAGAGGGCGCAGCCGCCTCACAGGAGCAGCCAGGGTGACAGCTGTCACGCATCACCTGCAACAGCTGTTACCAATCATCTGATCGGCAGGAGTATATCAGCAGGACGACGTCTCCACCTCTTTGCCGAGATATCGTTTCTACCGAGAAGGTAACGTACTCAGCTAACTGTTTGACAGTGATCTTTGTGACTTTGTGCATTTCTCTGAGAGAACTTCCCAACGAGAGGTGGAGGTAGCTTACCTGCTGTTCGGATTCCTGGGTGCGAATGCGCCCTCCTTTAACTGTTCTTTATTCCTCGCCAGCAGTACCAGGTCCGACACGCGGAGGCAGTGGCCACCTGGGAGTTCGGGACTTGGCGGCTCCAGTATTCCCGGGGTCTGGTGGCGGAGGAAACCGTGTGGTTCCGGTTCTACTTTGGAGAGGCGTCTCCTATCTTCGAGCCTGCCCACACGACACCTGTGTAAATTTGACTTTATCCTTTATTGTAATCTGTTGTCCTTGTTGTGCATATTCACAACAGTAAAGTGTGTTATTTGACCTATTGGGTCCGTGTACTTACACTTTCCCAACATATTTGTTTAATATGCACATTGAATGACATATCCTGATCAAAAATGACTCCAAGATTTCTCACAGTATTACTAGAGGTCAGGGTAATGCCATCCAGAGTAAGGATCTGGTTAGACACCATGTTTCTAAGATTTGTGGGGCCAAGTACAATAACTTCAGTTTTATCTGAGTTTAAAAGCAGGAAATTAGAGGTCATCCATGTCTTTGTCTGTAAGACAATCCTGCAGTTTAGCTAATTGGTGTGTCCTCTGGCTTCATGGATAGATAAAGCTGAGTATAATCTGCGTAACAATGAAAATTTAAGCAATGCTGTCTAATAATACTGCCTAAGGGAAGCATGTATAAAGTGAATAAAATTGGTCCTAGCACAGAACCTTGTGGAACTCCATAATTAACCTTAGTCTGTGAAGAAGATTCCCCATTTACAAGAACAAATTGTAATCTATTAGATAAATATGATTCAAACCACCGCAGCGCAGTGCCTTTAATACCTATGGCATGCTCTAATCTCTGTAATAAAATTTTATGGTCAACAGTATCAAAAGCAGCACTGAGGTCTAACAGAACAAGCACAGAGATGAGTCCACTGTCTGAGGCCATAAGAAGATCATTTGTAACCTTCATTAATGCTGTTTCTGTACTATGATGAATTCTAAACCCTGACTGAAACTCTTCAAATAGACCATTCCTCTGCAGATGATCAGTTAGCTGTTTTACAACTACCCTTTCAAGAATTTTTGAGAGAAAAGGAAGGTTGGAGATTGGCCTATAATTAGCTAAGATAGCTGGGTCAAGTGATGGCTTTTTAAGTAATGGTTTAATTACTGCCACCTTAAAAGCCTGTGGTACATAGCCAACTAATAAAGACAGATTGATCATATTTAAGATTGAAGCATTAATTAATGGTAGGGCTTCCTTGAGCAGCCTGGTAGGAATGGGGTCTAATAGACATGTTGATGGTTTGGAGGAAGTAACTAATGAAAATAACTCAGACAGAACAATCAGAGAGAAAGAGTCTAACCAAATACCGGCATCACTGAAAGCAGCCAAAGAGAACGATATGTCTTTGGGATGGTTATGAGTAATTTTTTGTCTAATAGTTAAAATTTTATTAGCAAAGAAAGTCATGAAGTCATTACTAGTTAAAGTTAAAGGAATACTCGGCTCAATAGAGCTCTTACTCTTTGTCAGCCTGGCTACAGTGCTGAAAAGAAACCTGGGGTTGTTCTTATTTTCTTCAATTAGTGATGAGTAGTAAGATGTCCTAGCATTACGGAGGGATTTTTTTATAGAGCAACAGACTCTTTTTCCAGGCTAAGTGAAGATCTTCTAAATTAGTGAGACGCCATTTCCTCTCCAACTTATGGGTTATCTGCTTTAAGCTCCGAGTTTGTGAGTTATACCACGGAGTCAGGCACTTCTGATTTAAGGCTCTCTTTTTCAGAGGAGCTACAGCATCCAAAGTTGTCCTCAATGAGGATATAAAACTATTGACGAGATAATCTATCTCACTCACAGAGTTTAGGTAGCTACTCTGCCCTGTGTTGGTATATGGCATTGGAGAACATAAAGAAGGAATCATATCCTTAAACCTAGTTACAGCGCTTTCTGAAAGACTTCTACTGTAATGAAACTTATTCCCCACTGCTGGGTAGTCCATCAGAGTAAATGTAAATGTTATTAAGAAATGATCAGACAGAAGGGGGTTTTCAGGGAATACTGTTAAGTCTTCAATTTCCATACCATAAGTCAGAACAAGATCTAAGGTATGATTAAAGTGGTGGGTGGACTCATTTACATTTTGAGCAAAGCCAATCGAGTCTAACAATAGATTAAATGCAGTGTTGAGGCTGTCATTCTCAGCATCTGTGTGGATGTTAAAATCGCCCACTATAATTATCTCATCTGAGATAAGCACTAAGTCGGACAAAAGGTCCGAAAATTCACAGAGAAACTCACAGTAACGACCAGGAGGACGATAGATAATAACAAATAAAACTGATTTTTGGGACTTCCAATTTGGATGGATAAGACTAAGAGACAAGCTTTCAAATGAATTAAAGCTCTGTCTGGGTTTTTGATTAATTAATAAGCTGGAGTGGAAGATTGCTGCTAATCCTCCGCCTCGGCCCGTGCTACGAGCGTTCTGGCAGTTAGTGTGACTTGGGGGTGTTGACTCATTTAAACTAACATATTCATCCTGCTGTAACCAGGTTTCTGTAAGGCAGAATAAATCAATATGTTGATCAATTATTATATCATTTACTAACAGGGACTTAGAAGAGAGAGCTCTAATGTTTAATAGACCACATTTAACTGTTTTAGTCTGTGGTGCAGTTGAAGGTGCTGTATTATTTTTTCTTTTTGAATTTTTATGCTTAAATAGATTCTTACCGGTTGTTGGTGGTCTGGGAGCAGGCACCGTCTCTACGGGGATGGGGTAATGAGGGGATGGCAGGGGGAGAGAAGCTGCAGAGAGGTGTGTAAGACTACAACTCTGCTTCCTGGTCCCAACCCTGGATAGTCACGGTTCGGAGGGTTTAAGAAAATTGGCCAGATTTCTAGAAATGAGAGCTGCTCCATCCAAAGTGGGATGGATGCCGTCTCTCCTAACAAGACCAGGTTTTCCCCAGAAGCTTTGCCAATTATCTATGAAGCCCACCTCATTTTTTGGACACCACTCAGACAGCCAGCAATTCAGGGAGAACATGCGGCTAAACATGTCACTCAAACAACAAATGTCAATGTCACATCACAACAAAGCTGCCTCAAGGTGCTTCACACAAGTAAGGTCTAAACTTACCAACCCCAAGAGCAAGCACACACATGACAGTGGTAAAGAAAAACTCCCTCTGATGATTTGAGGAAGAAACCTCAAGCAGACCAGACTCAAAGGGGTGACCCTCTGCTTACACCATTCTACCAAAAAGGTTTACAATACGGAACACAACACAACAACAATTAATATGAGTCCATGCAGGCGTCCAGTCACTGTTGGCGGGGGGGGGGGTTATCCAGCCATTCGTTGGATCTGTCTCGCATCCGCCACAGAAATCATCTGATCCAGCCGCATCTCGGGACAGAGAGAAAAACAAAACGTAATCATTCATCATCATTAAGCAACAGGAAAGCAGAAGAAATACTAAGGTGATTGCCAGCCACTAGCCCTAAGCTTCACTAAAAGACCCAGACTTTAAATAAAGTTGAGGCAGCGGCCCGCTCCGTTTACTAATAAAATTAATTTTGAAAGGGCAGGAAGCATAGTAACATACTATGCCAGTATGCTAGCCATACAAAAGGGAAAATAAGTGCTTCTTAAATCTGGACTTGAAAGTCTCTACAGAATCTGACTGTTTTATTGAAACAGGGAGATCATTCCACAGAACAGGGGTATGATAAAAGAAAGCTCTGTGACTCGCAGACTTCTTATTCACCCTAGGGACACAAAGTAGTCCTGCACCCTGAGAACGCAGAGCCTGGGCCGGTACGTAGGGTGTAAGTAGATCAGCTAAGTAGGGAGGTGCCAGTCTGTGAATAATTTTATAGGCTAGTATCAGAACCTTAAAATCTGATCTCACTGGGACAGAAAGCCAGTGAAGAGACTCCAAAATGGGTGTAATGTGGTCAAACATTCTGCTTCCTGTCAAGAGTTTGGCAGCAACATTTTGAGCCAGTGTCTCACTGGACCAAGAACCATAATTTCAGTCTGATCAGACTTTAAAAGTAGGAAGTTGCTAGACATCCAGCTTTTCACTGATGCAAGGCAATCTTCTAAGTCAGGGGTGCCCAAGTTCGGTCCTCGAGATCTACCTTCCTGACACTCTTAGATGTCTCCCTGCTCCAACACACCTGAATCCAATGAAAGGCTCATTAAAAGCCTGCTAACGAATCTTTGTCACTAAGTTTAGAAGTAGTGTTGTTATACAAAACACATTCTCCAGCCTACTGAGTAGAATATGGTGATCCATGGTATCAAATGCAGCACTAAATCTAACAGCACCAGAACTGTAGTGGTGTCTGAATCCATTGCAAGCAGAAGATCATTCACCACTTTAGTGAGAGCCGTCTCTGTGGAATGATATTTTCTAAAAGCAGACTGCAGTGGCTCAAAGAGATTATTTTCAGTAAGATAGTCCACAAGCTGCTTTGAAACCACTGTTTCCAGAATTTTAGAACAAAATGATCATTTGATATTGGCCGATAGTTTTTCAATACACTAGGGTCAAGATTAGATTTATTAAGTAATGGTTTAATCACTGCAGATTTGAAACTTTTAGGAACAGATCCCAAAGTTAATGACCTATTGATAATTTCCAGCACAGTCAGCCCAAGAGTGGACCACAGGTCCTTGAACAGTTTTGTTGGTATCAGGTCAAATAAGCAGGTTATGCTTTTAGCAGATGTTACGAGTTTCGTCAACACGCCCAGTGAGATACTATCAAATTATGTAAATCTACATAATACCTCAGTGATGGCACCCACCTCAATAGCAGGGTGTAGTGGCTGGGTTAAGGCATGCTGGGATATGTTTAACCTAATGTCGTCTGTTTTCTTCTTGAAGTAATACAAGAAATCTTGTGCTGTAAAAGGAGAGCGAACTACAGGTGGTTGCCCATGAATAAGTGTTGCTACCATGTTGAACAAGAACTTTGAGTTATGCTTGTTTTTGTTGATCAAATCAGAGGAATAGGTCCACTTTGTAGCCAGTAATGCATGCTTATAGTCTAAGATAGCATCACGCCACACGAGGTGGAATACTTCTAGTTTTGAACTGCGCCATTTTTGTTCTAGACCTCTTGCCTTATGCTAGAGGTCACGCAAGTAATCATTGAACCAAGGTGACTGTGTTTTGGGGGGTGTGGTTTTAACATACAGTAGTGTTCAGAATAATAGTAGTGCTGTGTGACTAAAAAGATTAATCCAGGTTTTGAGTATATTTCTTATTGTTACATGGGAAACAAGGTACCAGTAGATTCACTAGATTCTCACAAATCCAACAAGACCAAGCATTCATGATATGCACACTCTTAAGGCTATGAAATTGGGCTACTAGTAAAAAAAAAAAAAAAAAGTAGAATAGGGGGTGTTCACAATAATACCACCCCTGGCAATAATTATGGAATCACCGGCCTCGGAGGATGTTCATTCAGATGTTTAATTTTGTAGAAAAAAAAGCAGATCACAGACATGACACAAAACTAAAGTCATTTCAAATGGCAGCTTTCTGGCTTTAAGAAACACTATAAGAAATCAGGAAAAAAAATTGTGGCCGTCAGTAACTTACTTTTTTAGACCAAGCAGAGGGAAAAAAATATGGACTCACTCAATTCTGAGGAATAAATTATGGAATCACCCTGTAAATTTTCATCCCCAAAACTAACACATGCCTCATATCAGATCTGCTTGTAAGTCTGCATCTAAAAAGGAGTGATCACACCTTGGAGAGCTGTTGCACCAAGTGGACTGACATGAATCATGGCTCCAACACGAGAGATGTCAGTTGAAACAAAGGAGAGGATTATCAAACTCTTAAAAGAGGGTAAATCATCACGCAATGTTGCAAAAGGTGTTGGTTGTTCACAGTCAGCTGTGTCTAAACTCTGGACCAAATACAAACAACATGGGAAGGTTGTTAAAGGCAAACATACTGGTAGACCAAGGAAGACATCAAAGTGTCAAGACAGAAAACTTAAAGCAATATGTCTCAAAAATCGAAAATGCACAACAAAACAAATGAGGAATGAGTGGGAGGAAACTGGAGTCAACGTCTGTGAGTAAGAAACCGCCTAAAGGAAATGGGATTTACATACAGAAAAGCTAAAGGAAAGACATCATTAACACCTAAACAGAAAAAAAACAAGGTTACAATGGGCTAAGGAAAAGCAATCGTGGACTGTGGATGACTGGATGAAAGTCATATTCAGTGATGAATCTCAAATCTGCATTGGGCAAAGTGATGATGCTGGAACTTTTGTTCGGTGCCGTTCCAATGAGATTTATAAAGATGACTGCCTGAAGAGAACATGTAAATTTCCACAGTGATTGATTGATATGGGGCTGCATGTCAGGTAAAGGCACTGGGGAGATGGCTGTCATTACATCATCAATAAATGCACAAGTTTACGTTGATATTTTGGACACTTTTCTTATCCCATCAATTGAAAGGATGTTTGGGGATGATGAAATCATTTTTCAAGATGATAATGCGTCTTGCCATAGAACAAAAACTGTGAAAACATTCCTTGCAAAAAGACACATAGGGTCAATGTCATGGCCTGCAAATAGTCCGGATCTTAATCCAATTGAAAATCTTTGGTGGAAGTTGAAGAAAATGGTCCATGACAAGGCTCCAACCTGGAAAGCTGATCTGGCAACAGCAATCAGAGAAAGTTGGAGCCAGATTGATGAAGAGTACTGTTTGTCACTCATTAAGTCCATGCCTCAGAGACTGCAAGCTGTTATAAAAGCCAGAGGTGGTGCAACAAAATACTAGTGATGTGTTGGAGCGTTCTTTTGTTTTTCATGATTCCATAATTTTTTCCTCAGAACTGAGTGATTCCATATTTTTTTTTCCCGCTACTTGGTCTAAAAAAGTAACTGTTACTGACTGCCACAATTTTTTTTCCTGATTTCTTAGTGTTTCTTAAAGCCAGAAAGTTGCCATTTGAAATGACTTTAGTTTTGTGTCATGTCTGTGATCTGCTTTTTTTCTACAAAATTAAACAACTGAATGAACATCCTCCGAGGCCGGTGATTCCATAATTTTTGCCAGGGGTTGTAATAGCATCTGCTGTTGACGCTACAAACTCAAAACTGTTATGTTCAAACTGCTTTTTTAGCAATCCTGTGGATCACTAAACTAGTATTTAGTTGTATAACCACAGTTTTTCATGATTTCTTCACATCTGTGAGGCATTAATTTTGTTGGTTTGGAACCAAGATTTAGCTCATTTACTAGTGTGCTTGGGGTCATTGTCTTGTTGAAACACCCATTTCAAGGGCATGTCCTCTTCAGCATAAGGCAACATGACCTCAAGTATTTTGACATATCCAGACTGATCCATGATACCTGGTATGCGATATATATAGGCCCAACACCATATTAGGAGAAACATGCCCATATCATGATGCTTGCACCACCATGCTTCACTGTCTTCACTGTGAACTGTGGCTTGAATTCAGAGTTTGGGGGTCGTCTTACAAACTGTCTGCGGCCCTTGGACCCAAAATGAACAATTTTACTCTCATCAGTCCACAAAATATTCCTCTGTTTCTCTTTAGGCCAGTTGATGTGTTCTTTGGCAAACAATCAGAATGTTATCTGCAGTACGGGCCAGGGCGCCTGCATACAGTGACAAAGTAGCACAGGTGATTTTTATTCTTGTGACTTTGGCTATACGTAGTGTCATGGGCAGAGCGGAGAATCAAATGTTCAAACAAATTATATTTTTGACCCTAAAATGCTTGTAAACTAAACCCAGATTTATAAATTAGAGCAGCACCGCCGCCTTGCTTTGGATCACCAGTGATTTATACAGAAATAAGCTGTTTCCCAGCATTTTCTGCTGTCTTGTTCAAGTGAGCCACCAGCTGATGTCAGTTGCCTTTTTGCTCCAGTTGGCAGTCG
The DNA here is from genome assembly GCF_902500255.1 of Thalassophryne amazonica. Taxonomy (NCBI): domain Eukaryota; kingdom Metazoa; phylum Chordata; class Actinopteri; order Batrachoidiformes; family Batrachoididae; genus Thalassophryne; species Thalassophryne amazonica. Next base: position 6,268,757 of record NC_047123.1, on the reverse strand, counting down.
CCATGTCGCGTGGTTCAGAATTTACATAAAATAGACTTGTCATCTATTCTGGCCCCACCTAGCTGGTGGCATAGTGACGTTACTGTAACGTTAGGGGGCGCAGTCAGCACAGGGTTTGTACATGCATTAGCATAGATATTGCTCGTTTGTGTGGCAAAGATTTATCATTCATGCATTTTCCACCGCTTGTCCAGATCATGGTTGTATCAGACCAAGAAGCTCATCCCATACTTCCCTATCCTGGGACAGGTCTTACCTCTTCCCGAGATGCATCATTAAAGCCATAAATGGTCTGTTTGAAAGGACGTCTGTTCTGAAGGTGTTGGACAGTCTCACTTGAACTCATCTCTTCATGTGCAGTGAAATAATAAGTGCAGCCATTTGTTCCTATCCAACAAATTCCTAGTTGCTTCCATCGGTTTTCGCTGATGAGTATCGTAAACTTCTAGCTCTGCTCCGAAAATGTGTTTACACCTGTTTTATTCTATAAACAGCACTGTAGTTCCTGGAATCTGCTCTTTAAGAGAACAGCAGTCCTCTACATTGCTCCTGAGCTGGTTATCTGAATTATTGATGAGCGTCTCCCTCAGTGAATGGCTTCAGTTAATCTCTTGTCTCAGATCAGTCGCTGCAATTTATTTAGTAATCAGTTATTACTGTTTAAGTCCTTAATAAATCTATTTGTTTGAATAACTGATCACGTACACGCGGTTACACTGGCTGCGTTTGTTATTGCACAGAAATAAACTCTTTATCGTGTTCCATGGTGGTCTTTGTGTTTCTGGACTTTTGCTTGAATTTGAATTTGTGTTGGTCGGACCGCTTGCTGCCCAAACATACGGTCTGCAGTTCAAGACCACCTGTGTTCTCTAGATGTAATCGTCTATGTCAGGGCGGGACTATGTCTTTGATACTTGGTGTCTACACAACACCTGGTAGAAGATGCTTGAATACTTTAGGGAGATGAGGATTGAACACAGGACAACTGTGAGACGGCTGACAGAGCAGCATACATGACCAGTGTGTGTTCAAAACCTGGGGGTGAAAAATGCCTTATGTTTGTCCAAAATAAAGTTAATTTTTCAGCTTTTTGGCCAACATGTTTGCAGTTTTCTTTCACTGCTCTGAGGGTGTTGGATTAGGCTTTTTGACACAAAGCGTATGCAGCCTCACTGATTGGTTGAGGCTCCAACTGAAGGGTATTGAACAGATGCGATGACACCTGTTTCTGGTTCATTGTGAACAACATAACTTAAGCTTTGATCTTAGTTGAATCTGAGCACGGGTCAGCAAATCGACAATTTTACTTTGAGAAAAATCACTTAAATTCAAAGTCACAGCCTGTCTACAACAGTGGCGGTGCCAGAAAATTTTTGTTGGGGGAGCTGGGGGGGGGGGGTAAAAGTTGGAGGAGCTCCACAAAATGTCATCAAAATGAACAATATATAGTAAATTGCCTTATAAATACCAAGATATATGTTTTAGTCACCCGTGCTCCTCTGAAATGTGGTATCAATGCACACACACATCACTTAGAATGATTGCAAGTTCAGTAAACTTGCACGTAGGTATAAATAAAGATAAGTGAAGTTTTAAGAGTGGCCGTAATAAATATTTAGGAAACCTAAATTTTTGGAGTATGGAGTTAAATTTGTCTCATTAATACTTGCAAATGCACAGGGGGTGATTTACAAATATCCTTTGACTTGTACACGTACTTTGTGAGCCACAAACACAAATTTCTGATTTGTAACTTGTGTGTGGGTTTTTATAAATAAATGTTTATTTGCAAAACTGAAAATTCTGTTTGTGAATGGTGATTCAGCATTGGTGGACACCAGATCACCGAACACACACATTCATTACTTTGCTCAGTTACGCAATATTGAGACATTCTCAGTGCAAAACTGCAGTTGAGATCCACAAATATGTCAGTCGCTATTCACATTATGGGCAGAATTATTGGGGGGGCTCAGGGGGGCTTGGCTCATTATTGGGTTGGCTTAAGCCCCCCCATCCCCTTGGCGCCGCCACTGGTCTACAAATAAGAGATAAGGCAATAATATGAACTTTACGTGGTGTTTGGGGTTTTTTGTTTTTGTTTTTTGCAGTTCCCCAAAATGTTCATGATACCCTGAATCTTCATGACGTTGGGGAGGCTTATATGTACCCTGATAAGAGAAGCACCAGTTTGTTGTGTTGTTTACAGGTTACATAAGAGGACAGAGTGGGGGACTTGAAAGTAAACCCAGATCTTTTGGGGGATGTAGTTTTTGTTGCTATGAGAGCTGAACCTTGCTGACCTCTTTTTTTTTTTTTTCTTCCCCTGTCTGTTGTGATTCTGTCCGTCCTGCAGTATGTTCCTCCAGACCTGTGCATCTGTAACTTTGTCCTGGAGCAGTCCCTGTCTGTGCGAGCCCTGCAGGAGATGCTGGCTAACACTGGACAGAACAGTGAAGGGGTGAGTGCCTCATGCACGACATCAAACCGTGCACACGTTCATTCTGCTCTTCCTACAGTGAGATGAGTTAAAATGTGTTTTTGCTGTAAGAGTTGCAGGTGCAGGACTCTATTTCAGTGGTTCTGGCAAAGTCTGAACAAATGGACCTCTGTTGTTGACAACAGCACCAGTGGACATAATTCAGCTGACAGGACGTTGATTGATTGTGGCGGCTCGCAGGCACAGGAGTCTCAATTTTGGGAATTCGAACACTATAAATCTGCAAACAGGACCTGAGTAACTACACGTCAAACTGGTCAATGGTTTCAGTTTTTTGCCAAGAACTCAAGGCCAGCTTTGGTCCATAAGTATTTGGTCAGCTGGTGTTTTATTTTTTTCCTTCTGTACACAGCCACAGTGGACTTGAAATGAAACAGTCAAAATGCAAACATCCCATTGTCCCTTCAGGAATTAGAACAGTTTTTTCCCACAGCTCTGCCAGGGGGTGCCACAAACTGTGAGGGGATCCAGTCAGTCAGTCAGTCAGTCAGTTAGTCAGGCACGCAACATTGTCAGCTGTACATGCCACCATGTCACCAAATGTCACCAAATGTGTGTGTGTGTGTGTGTGTGTGTGTGTGTGTGTGTGTGTTCGGCATGTTAACCCCAAGCAGCCTTTTACTTTTCAGGTCAAAAGGTCAAAGGTCAAACTCACTGAGTTGAACTTTGTAAAAGCATTCTGCAGAAAAGCATCACTTGTCAACAGCCCTGTGGGTTAATGCAGCGTGTGCACTTGAAGAATTATTGTTAGTACAAATTCTCACTGTTACAGCCAGTTTTCTTTAGACAAATCGGGATGGATACATAAACATTTCCAAGTCGTTAAATATGTCTTTGACTTCATTTCCATCATTCATTAAGAAATACAAACAGCATGGTACGGTGTGGTAAATCTCTGCAGATTTAACAGTTCTCAAAAATGGAGTGTTTGTGCAAGCAGTAGACTAGTGAGGGAAGCCACTAAGACACCCTGACAACTATGAAGGAGTTCTAGGCTTCTGTGCCTGTGACTAGGGAAACTGGATAATGCATATTTTCTTTGTTGCATAAACAGTCAAAGGATCAGAGAAGGATTTCTACTCTATTTTTGGGGTGCACACAAGAAAATCATATCACTGTCCAAATACTTAATGTAGCTGACTGAATTTGTTATAAACTAATTTTCAGATCTCTCCATAAGGGACATGTTCATCTTCCAAATGAGAAATCAAAGGAAAAAAAAACACATTTAGTGCAATTACAATCACTTCATATACTTTAACAAATCCCTTAAATGTGTAAATATTAATAGTAATAATGAAAATATAAATGATTGATAAGTTGCTTTCTTTATATAGTAGTATGTGTGATTTTAACGAGTACAAGTTTAAAATTATGAACCAGCTTTCTGTTGCTGCTTCCTTCAGCAGCTCCTGTTGGGCTTTGTTACAGCAGATTGTCTGTTTCCGTCTCACCCTGTTCACCACATCTTCATCTTACCAGACAAATGACCTGCATGTCTTCCTTCACTCCATCCACAGATGTCACCTTTGGCCTTCCTCTTCATGTCCTGCATGGCAGCTTCCATCATATACCCTGCATTCCATGCCCAAACCATCTCAATCTCACCTTGTCTTCGAACTGTCCTACCTGTGATCATTGTATCTGTACCTCTCCATCACACCCTCTATTTCTTGTAATAGTTCACCTCAGGTATTTAAACACATCCACCTTTATCACCTTTACTGTTCCCACTCATTGATAAATATATACTCTGTGCTTCCACTCACTGTCATTCCCCTTCTCGCCAGAGCATATCTCCACCTCTCAAGGCTGATCAGTCTGCTCCCTACTCTCACTACAGGTCACAGTGTCATCTGCAACCATCATAGTCCATGGAGACTGTTTGTTCTCATCACTCAACCTTTTTGTTGATCACAACAAAAAGGTTGACTATCCAGGGTTGGGACCAGGAAGCAGAGTTGTAGTCTTACACACCTCTCTGCAGCTTCTCTCCCTCTGCCATCCCCTCATTACCCCATCCCCGTAGAGACGGTGCCTGCTCCCAGACTACCAATAACCAGCAAAAATCTATTTAAGCATAAAAATTCAAAAAGAAAAAATAATATAGCACCTTCAACTGCACCACAGACTAAAACAGTTAAATGTGGTCTATTAAACATTAGGTCTCTCTCTTCTAAGTCCCTGTTGGTAAATGATATAATAATTGATCAACATATTGATTTATTCTGCCTTACAGAAACCTGGTTACAGCAGGATGAATATGTTAGTTTAAATGAGTCAACACCCCCGAGTCACACTAACTGTCAGAATGCTCGTAGCACGGGCCGGGGCGGAGGATTAGCAGCAATCTTCCATTCCAGCTTATTAATTAATCAAAAACCCAGACAGAGCTTTAATTCATTTGAAAGCTTGACTCTTAGTCTTGTCCATCCAAATTGGAAGTCCCAAAAACCAGTTTTATTTGTTATTATCTATCGTCCACCTGGTCGTTACTGTGAGTTTCTCTGTGAATTTTCAGACCTTTTGTCTGACTTAGTGCTTAGCTCAGATAAGATAATTATAGTGGGCGATTTTAACATCCACACAGATGCTGAGAATGACAGCCTCAACACTGCATTTAATCTATTATTAGACTCTATTGGCTTTGCTCAAAAAGTAAATGAGTCCACCCACCACTTTAATCATATCTTAGATCTTGTTCTGACTTATGGTATGGAAATAGAAGACTTAGCAGTATTCCCTGAAAACTCCCTTCTGTCTGATCATTTCTTAATAACATTTACATTTACTCTGATGGACTACCCAGCAGTGGGGAATAAGTTTCATTACACTAGAAGTCTTTCAGAAAGCGCTGTAACTAGGTTTAAGGATATGATTCCTTCTTTACGTTCTCTAATGCCATATACCAACACAGTGCAGAGTAGCTACCTAAACTCTGTAAGTGAGATAGAGTATCTCGTCAATAGTTTTACATCCTCATTGAAGACAACTTTGGATGCTGTAGCTCCTCTAAAAAAGAGAGCTTTAAATCAGAAGTGCCTGACTCCGTGGTATAACTCACAAACTCGTAGCTTAAAGCAGATAACCCGTAAGTTGGAGAGGAAATGGCGTCTCACTAATTTAGAAGATCTTCACTTAGCCTGGAAAAAGAGTCTGTTGCTCTATAAAAAAAAAAGCCCTCCGTAAAGCTAGGACATCTTTCTACTCATCAATAATTGAAGAAAATAAGAACAACCCCAGGTTTCTTTTCAGCACTGTAGCCAGGCTGACAAAGAGTCAGAGCTCTATTGAGCTGAGTATTCCATTAACTTTAACTAGTAATGACTTCATGACTTTCTTTGCTAACAAAATTTTAACTATTAGAGAAAAAATTACTCATAACCATCCCAAAGACGGATCGTTATCTTTGGCTGCTTTCAGTGATGCCTGTATTTGGTTAGACTCTTTCTCTCCGATTGTTCTGTCTGAGTTATTTTCATTAGTTACTTCATCCAAACCATCAACATGTTTATTAGACCCCATTCCTACCAGGCTGCTCAAGGAAGCCCTACCATTATTTAATGCTTCGATCTTAAATATGACCAATCTATCTTTGTTAGTTGGCTATGTACCACAGGCTTTTAAGGTGGCAGTAATTAAACCATTACTTAAAAAGCCATCACTTGACCCAGCTATCTTAGCTAATTATAGGCCAATCTCCAACCTTCCTTTTCTCTCAAAAATTCTTGAAAGGGTAGTTGTAAACAGCTAACTGATCATCTGCAGAGGAATGGTCTATTTGAAGAGTTTCAGTCAGGTTTTAGAATTCATCATAGTACAGAAACAGCATTAGTGAAGGTTACAAATGATCTTCTTATGGCCTTGGACAGTGGACTCATCTCTGTGCTTGTTCTGTTAGACCTCAGTGCTGCTTTTGATACTGTTGACCATAAAATTTTATTACAGAGATTAGAGCATGCCATAGGTATTAAAGGCACTGCGCTGCGGTGGTTTGAATCATATTTGTCTAATAGATTACAATTTGTTCATGTAAATGGGGAATCTTCTTCACAGACTAAAGTTAATTATGGAGTTCCACAAGGTTCTGTGCTAGGACCAATTTTATTCACTTTATACATGCTTCCCTTAGGCAGTATTATTAGACGGTATTGCTTAAATTTTCATTGTTACGCAGATGATACCCAGCTTTATCTATCCATGAAGCCAGAGGACACACACCAATTAGCTAAACTGCAGGATTGTCTTACAGACATAAAGACATGGATGACCTCTAATTTCCTGCTTTTAAACTCAGATAAAACTGAAGTTATTGTACTTGGCCCCACAAATCTTAGAAACATGGTGTCTAACCAGATCCATACTGTGGATGGCATTACCCTGACCTCTAGTAATACTGTGAGAAATCTTGGAGTCATTTTTGATCAGGATATGTCATTCAAAGTGCATATTAAACAAATATGTAGGACTGCTTTTTTGCATTTACGCAATATCTCTAAAATCAGAAAGGTCTTGTCTCAGAGTGATGCTGAAAAACTAATTCATGCATTTATTTCCTCTAGGCTGGACTATTGTAATTCATTATTATCAGGTTGTCCTAAAAGTTCCCTAAAAAGCCTTCAGTTAATTCAAAATGCTGCAGCTAGAGTACTGACGGGGACTAGAAGGAGAGAGCATATCTCACCCATATTGGCCTCTCTTCATTGGCTTCCTGTTAATTCTAGAATAGAATTTAAAATTCTTCTTCTTACTTATAAGGTTTTGAATAATCAGGTCCCATCTTATCTTAGGGACCTCGTAGTACCATATCACCCCAATAGAGCGCTTCGCTCTGACTGCAGGCTTACTTGTAGTTCCTAGGGTTTGTAAGAGTAGAATGGGAGGCAGAGCCTTCAGCTTTCAGGCTCCTCTCCTGTGGAACCAGCTCCCAATTCAGATCAGGGAGACAGACACCCTCTCTACTTTTAAGATTAGGCTTAAAACTTTCCTTTTTGCTAAAGCTTATAGTTAGGGCTGGATCAGGTGACCCTGAACCATCCCTTAGTTATGCTGCTATAGACGTAGACTGCTGGGGGGTTCCCATGATGCACTGTTTCTTTCTCTTTTTGCTCTGTATGCACCACTCTGCATTTAATCATTAGTGATCGATCTCTGCTCCCCTCCACAGCATGTCTTTTTCCTGGTTCTCTCCCTCAGCCCCAACCAGTCCCAGCAGAAGACTGCCCCTCCCTGAGCCTGGTTCTGCTGGAGGTTTCTTCCTGTTAAAAGGGAGTTTTTCCTTCCCACTGTAGCCAAGTGCTTGCTCACAGGGGGTCGTTTTGACCGTTGGGGTTTTACATAATTATTGTATGGCCTTGCCTTACAATATAAAGCGCCTTGGGGCAACTGTTTGTTGTGATTTGGCGCTATATAAAAAAATTGATTGATTGATTGATTGATCAAGAAAGTGCTCAGACCCATCCCTTGATCTAATCCCACCTCAATCTTGACCCCATCCATCATTCCTTCGCTATCACATTGTTCTTCATATATATGTCCTGCACCACCCTCACATACTTCTCTGCCACTCCCAGATTCATCATACAACACCACAACTCCTTTTGTTGGACATGATCACAACCTGTCTATAAACTGCTTTCTCCGTAATTCTCAATCAGTACTCTCAAAGTAAACATTGAATCTGTAGTGCTCTTTCTTGACATAAAACTATATTGCTGCTCACAGAGTCTAAGATCTTTTCTCAGCTTGGCTTCTAACCCTCTTTCCATAATTTCATGCTGTGGATGATCACTTTTGTACCTCTGTAATTACTCCAGCTCTATACACTGTCAGGTCAGGTCTGGGCCCATGTGTTGGTGCAGCGCACTGGTGCATCCACCGCACTATGGAATTGCCCTGGGTCCTGGTTGGCAACCACCCAGGGAGAGAACTTGTTCAACACATGACTCTCCAAAAGTAGCCATCTGTGTGCAGCAGCCAGGTGATATATGGTCTTGCTGCTGAACCTTTCCATTTCTCAAAGTCCTCAGCAGTCAGCACTGAGGCATCTGTGTTCTGGATCATGCTCATGGATCTGTGCTATATGTCTATAATATTGTAGCTACTGTTCCATCACAGTGCAAGTAGTACACTTCATCTGAGTCTTCCTAAGTAGCTGTTCATTTGACACGTTCTTTCCTGTAGTACCCAAGGATCCTCCAACAAGGCATGGTACCAAAGACATCTAGTCATCACCTTAGGTCACTTTTTGGTGATACTCTTCATGGTTCCCGGTGCTTCCTGTCTTATTGTGAGAAGACTTGGATGCCAAACACCTCCGTCCAGTGACTTCAGGATTTCATAAACTCTTCCCAGGCATTTCCCAATGTCAAAGGCCATTGGACCAGTGACCTGAATGTCACTCCCGAGATAAAATAACCTCTTTCGAAACTTTCGCTTCATGTAGATACACTTCTGTTGGCCAAGTCCGGGATGTTTTTGAATGCCTGGATCTTAGTCTTGATCCAGGACAAGCACAATCTCTTGCACTTTGACTTAATGCTCAGGGGTGCATATTACCCTTTTTCATTAATATGAGTACCAGTATATTTCTTTTCCAGTCATCAAGCATCATCTCACTTTCCAGGATTTTATTAAACAAGCTGCTTATTAATTCCACAGCTATGCCTCCTAGACATCTCCATGCCTACACTGGTATGTCATCTGGACCAACCACTTTTCCACACTTCATCCTCTTCATGGCTGTTGTTACTTTGTCTTTATGATCCATCACACTTCCTGATTCACGTCCTCCACAAATGTAGAAGAGCACACTAAAGTTCTGGCATGTTGCTTCATTTTTTCTTTTTTAAAAATGGTTTGTTGATTGGTAAGAACATTAGCATAGTTTGATTGGCTTTTCCATCTCATGATGGTAGTTAACTTTTCTCCAGTGTTAATCTTTCAGGAAGATCAGTAAGGGTTATTTTAATCAGTGAATTTATTTTTTGATGATATACTTAAAAATACTGTTTTTGCTGTCCGTCATCAGTTTTTTGTGTACTGCTGAGCGATACAGTCACTTCCCTTGGTGTGATTTATTAATGCAGGTAATTCATCATTGATCTGTAGATACTTTGAAGCCCTACATGCGATATCAACAGCAATGAATTCAGTGTGTATTGTAACCATTAATCACATACTCCTGTATGCTCTTGCTAATGTTTCTAGCTACAGGAAAAAGTTCAGGCACAGTTGCGTGGTTAACATGGTCAGTTATTCTTCCTAATGGGAAAATAGGAAAAACTGATTCAGTAACTTAACTTTTATTAATAATGTTTCAGATGATTCATACATGCGTACATCCTGCTGTTGTTATTTTTTCCATTTGGTTATTTCGCTGGTGCTTTGTTGACCACTGTTCCTATTAGATGCACTAGTCTGTGTGAGTTTAGAAAGGATTATTATATAAGCTCTATTATAATATTATAGTTTGAACATTTTACCCCAATATGTACAATTTGCATACAGTATTGCTGGAATATGGGGTGCCGGGATCCTGAATATTGGCTATTAGGGATACAATGCATGATAAAACCCACGATTTGGATTGGATTTAGATTTTTGGTCACGGATTGGGTCATTTTTCAGATCAACAATAAAGGGCACAAATTTAAATTTGATTCATTCATTCATTGTCTGCCTCTTATCCCGGTCCGACTCATGGCAGTAGATCAAGCAGATCAACCCACGATTCCCTACCCTCAGCCAAGTCCTCTAACTCTTCCTGGGGTATTCAGAGGTGTGTCGAACCTTAGCTGGTAAATATAATCCCTTCAGTGTGTCCTGGGTTTTCCCTGGGGCCTCCTCCTCCTGCCTTTGTGCGCCCTGCCCACTGCTGTAGGGAAGCACCATTTACCTTGACAGCATACAGCAGTCCACCCGTGAGGAAGACGTCTTGAAAAGGAAAGCAGGTTTGACTTATGGTTTTGATTCATAAATAAAATTCATCCGGATAGAATAACTATATTGTCAACTCTTAGTGTACAAAGTGAAAATATAACACATATCTGTTAATTTTAAAATAATGCATTAATTCTGAAGATTTGAACATTAACACGCAGATGCCCAAAGGGACTATGGGTAAACTGAACATGTATTCATGCTCATTGGTTGATAATTCATCCATCCATTTTCTTCCGCTTCATCCGGGGTCGGGTCGCGGGGGCAGCAGCTCAAGCAAAGCCGCCCAGACCTCCTGATCCACACACACACCCCCCAGCTCCTCCGGGGAATCCCAAGGCATTCCCAAGCCAGCTGTGAGACGTAGTCCCTCCGGCATGTCCTGGGTCTTCCCCGGGGCCTCCTCCTGATGGGACGTGCTCGGAACACCTCTCCAGTGAGGCTTCCAGGGGGCATCCGAAAAAGATGCCTGAGCCACCTCAGCTGGATCCTTTCGACGTAGAGGAGCTGCATCTTGACTCCGAGCTCCTTCCAAGTGACCGAGCTCCTCACCCTATCTCTAAGGGAGCACCCAGCCACCCTGCGGAGGAAACTCATCTTGGACGCTTGTACTCGCGATCTTGTTCTTTTGGTCATGACTAATTCAATCTATGTAAAATCCAACACAAGTGAATGTAACGTGTGTTGGTGTTTACAAATAAATGTACTTTTGTAAAATATGTCATTTTTTCCAATTGTTAAAAAAAGGCTTTTGCAAAACTGAAACGTCTGTTAAGTTGTGATTCAGTCGACAACCATGTGATATAACCAGGCACCAGTAGATGGCAGTGTTCTATGTATTTTGACCCCGGTTATATCACATGGTTGTCATGGTTGTGAATCACAACTTAACAGACTTTTCGGTTTTACAGATGCCCTTTTTTGTTTTTGTTTTTTACAAATTAAAAAAATGCCATATTACAGATATGTAAGTAAGTTGTACAGATATGTTATATTTTCACTTTGTACATTTTAAGAGTTGACAATAATGTAGTTATTCTATCCGGATTCGTTAAATTTCTGAATCAAACCCATAAGTCAAATCTGCTTTCCTTTTCAAGACGTCTGCCTCACAGCTGGACCACTGTATGCTGTCAAGGGGTAATGACTTTTGTTTTTTTTTTTCCTGTTTGTAGCAGCTTAGTGGCCAGGCCCCTTTTGCTGGGGTAGAGTTGAGCTCAGCTCCTTTCAGCTGCCTCACTGATGCAAAATATGTAGCAGATAGGAGCCAACAGGGTTTATAAATGTTTTTCACCGTTACTATCTAAAAAACACACACACAAAAAAATGGTGGTCTAAAAGTTATCGGAACTAAATTTAGCAGAAGCTAATTAGTTCACTGATGGTTTTTTAAGTTAGCTGAAAAGCTAATCCGCTCACAAAAGTGTTAGCGTCGCTAATTAGCAGATTAACGGAACTGTGCCCACCAGTGCCCAAAGCTCATGACCACATACTGTCTCGCTCAGTACTGAAGTGTAAGGTACAACTTGCTGCAACTCATGTAATTGCCCCTTGGTGCTCCACCTTGTCTGTGCCGAGCCCTCCCGAGCAGACACACAACCTGGCAAGTTGGGAAAAGTCTGTCCGGCACTCAGTGGACTCCCAGCCACCTTGCCCCTCCCTAGCCACAACTGTCTGAAGATGGAATGGGTAAATTGCTGCGCACAAACTTTGTCCTCAACTCCCAATATTTTGGAGTGTTTCTTTCCTTGCTTGGATCCCAGTGTGTGTCGATTGTGCACCAGGCTAGGCTTTGTTCAAGTGAGTGCATGACTGCTTTGATTTCACTGCAGCTCTGCATCAAAAGTTCTGGAGGTCCATATGGATCACGGATCAACAATGGGCCATTACACCACTATTGGTTATCCAATACCGGTTAAGTCAGATATTTGGTCAGAGCTGGATCCTGTGCTGTCTTCTTAGTTACCCTCTAAGACTTTTTGTGGCCAGAGTCTCTTGGGGTAGCCACAGGATGGAAATGGTCCATTATGAGAGTTTCAAACTTTGTGTTCTTTTTTTGCTTTTGCAAATTGTGTTCATTGGGCTAAAAAATGAAAAATTATTGATATGCTTTAAGAACAGACTAGTGGTATCCTAGGTACAGAGATGACAAAGCAATGGTAGCATGAATTGTAAGGTATAGATGTTGGTAATGGAGAGACCCTGGCACCATATATCACTCAGATGCCATTTGCAAGATTAATTAAATACACAAAGCTGCCACGCTAATGGAAATGTGCTGCATTTGGTGGCTCCTGATACAACTGCCTTTTTTTTTTGCATATTGGTCTTCTGGCACAGGTGGTTCTTCGGGTGATTGTGTAAAGTGCTTGGGTCCTCGCCACTGGAGTATTAGATCTGCAGTGTTATTAGCTTGGGTAGCAGATTTGTTTTGTGCTCAACAGTGCAATGTTGGCTGGCCTTGCTTGGCAAGACAACATGGTGTTGGCTAGAATACAAGCAGTCTGGTAGCGCAGCTAATAAATTACTGTCACACTGTACGGGCCTATTTTTCCCAATTGTTCTTCTCGGTGTGGAATTGACTGCCATACATCCAAGTAATATGCTTCTCGTTTGTATTTGTGTGTTACTAGAGTGCTGACCATGAAAAATGGGTAGGTCCATCAGTTCATTCATCCATCATGTTGTCACTCTGCATGACGTACTGTCTGTACTCTCTGTCAAACCAAAGCCGTGGGCTCTTGCACTTTCACTCAGGGTTCTGTTTTCATGGATGTGCCGCAGTTAGTGCAGACGTCACCAGGGCAAAGTGACCGGAGGAAATTCGTCTGACACTGAAACTCGCTTGTTGCAATTTTTGACACATTTGTGTCCAAACTGAATGCACACAGAACAAATGTTGGAGAGATGCAAATAAAAACATATCTGTTGTTGACTGTCAGGAACTGCTAATGAAGTCACCATTAAGTTGAAAAAGCAAAACTAAGCCATTAGATATACTAATTCATCCATCTATCCATCCATTTTTGTTAGGGTTAGGGTTAACGTTTCACCCCTGTACAATTTCTATTTATTTTCCTTTATATAGCACCAAATCACAACAGAGTTGCCTCAAGGCTCTTCACACAGGTAAGGTCTAACCTTACCAACCCCCAGAGCAACAGTGGTGAGGGAAAAATTCCCTCTGAGGAAGAAACCTCAAGCAGACCAGACTCAAAGGGGTGACCCTCTGCTTGGACCATGCTACAAACATAAATTACAGAAACAATTCACAGAACAATTCACGGACGAATATACAAGAATTGCTGTTGGTGCACAGGACAGGAGGGTCGCCAACACAAATACAACTCCCATCTCTGGATGGAGCTGCACCTGAAACATTTACCCCAATATGTTTATTGGGGTACAATAAACAAATTGAAATTGACCTTTGTCACCAATCTTGTCATTTTTACCCCAAAACTCAGATTGTCCAAACTATACCTTTTTGGAGTATTTCTGATCAGACAAATAATGTGGTGTAGTTTTCAACATGATTGGAGCATCTTTTAATTTTGACCCCTGTGTAATTGTTCAGTTGACCCCTACCTGGCTGCCTAATCATTTTTTCAAAAGAGTAATATCTAAGGAGTATTTGTGCTGAATTTGGTGCTTGTTTCACCATTTGCAGGATTTTGCTGCACGAACTCTACATCAGTCACTAAGAAATACAAAGAGTGTGGTAAATCTGTTCGGAGTAGGTAGTTCTTAAAACTTATTGATTGTGCAAGAACGAAAAAAGTGAGGTGAAGCCACCAAGACACCTCTGGAGTTCCAGGCTTCTGTGGCTGTGATTTGTTGGGTTGCAATTTTAAAAAAAGTTGAAGCTTTGCTCAAGTCTCCTGTGTGCCTTCCTGCAAAGTCCTTCGACGGGTCACGTTATCTGCAGGTTTGAGATGTTGTGCATTCATGTCTGGACATTCTGCATCATCATACATCAAAATGATTTTCTCATTGAATTTGATGAAACACTTTTATTATATCCCACTGGAGTTGGCACAGCTATTTAAAACTTTGAAGACAGGTCATGTGACTTGCTGAGAGGATTAACCGCCGCGCTCACCAGCTTTTATTCCACCTCACGCGGAGGTTTTTTTGCACCTGCATGAGTGAAAGCAGCAGGTGGACGAGAAAACTACACACATTCCGAGCGAGCGAGCCCTGCAGCGCTGCACCACTAGTTGACCTGTGAAAATGGAGCCCTGGAAGTTTTTTCCATTTCTCAGTTGCCTTCAAGTTGCATTTGCAGCATGCACAGCATCTCGGTGATAAATGAGCTGATGCTGCTCGGAGGCAGAAACGGCTCTTTTTTTTTTTTTTAATTAAATGGAATGCTGATGGTGATGCTCCCCAAAGAACATTTTTCCAGCTTGTTGCATATCGTGCATATCGTATGTTACTTAATCTGTTCATTTCTGTGGAAACTCTGTGTTCTCGTCGTCCGAACTGCACATCTGTGTTTGTCCAAGTCGCCCAGTTTGACAGAAAAGATCTGAAGTCTCACACATTAGCAGGAAACTGAGTTTGTGGTTTGGGTGTGTTGTTCTGTTCTGTTTCTAACATGAATTAAGTTCAAGGTTACTGACATGAGGAAATGTCCTGAAATCAGTCTTGATTTCAGGGTTTTTACACACACACACACACACACACACACACACGCGCGCCTCTTTATTAATTTTTTTCAGATGGTCGTAAAAAGTAAGACCCTTTGGCTGCTTCCTTGTTTTCACTCTGGGTCGCCACAGCAAATCCAAGGTGGATCTGCATGTTGATTTGGCACAGGTTTTACACCAGATGCAACTCCACATTACATAGAGAAATGTGGCAGGGGTGGGCTTTCAACTGGGAACCTTCTGCACTGAAACCAAATGCACTAATCACTTGCACAAGATAGTGATAGAAGTAAATAATCACCAAGGTCATCGAGATTTGCGGATGGTCCACAATATGCACAATATTCAATTATTTTTTTTCTTGTTTTTTCTTAAATAATTTGTCCTATGGTCCTGCATGAAGAGTTAACAACTTCAGGCAAATACATATAAGTGACTTACTTAATGCCACTTTCCATATTTTTTTTGCCAAAATTCCTTTTCCCTTCATGGTCTCTTGACCCTATTTTTAACTTGATGATTTGAAGGTCATCTAAATGAGTGTGCACATGATGATCATTACATTTATTAAATGAGTCTGGTCTAAATCTGCAGTCTTTGGCCTTAGAAATTGATTAGAGAACTATTCCTGTGTGTAGACAAAATATGGTTTAGTTGTGGTTTGTTAAAGCATTGTTGGGTTTGGTAAAGAGAATGTTGGCTCTTTCAGCAAGTACAACAAGAACACAGTATTTAGGAAATTATTTGCTCAAAGTCATGACACCGTCGTCTGCTGTATTTTGTATGCTTAAATGTTCCAGAAAATGACTGTATGAAAATAACACAAGCAGTTGAAATAGTGCATCAATATCAAATACATGTGCTTTTTTTTTTTTTAGAAGTTGAGGATTTAAATCTGTAGACTGGATGAATCTGAGGTCACTTTTGGCTCTTGTGAGTGTTTAAAGCTGTTTATAATTAAATCTTCACATTTTAGAAGCAAGATCTGGTTAATTGAGATTTTTCTTGGCCTGCCACTTCGGGTCTTAACTCGTACTGTGCCTGTGGTCTTCCATTTCCTCATTATGTTCCTCACAGTGGAAACTGACAGCTGAAATCTCTGAAACAGCTTTTTGTATCCTTCCCCTAAACCATGATGTTGAACAATCTTTGTTTTCAGGTCATTTGACAGTTGTTTACAGGCTCCCATGTTGCCACTCATTAGAAGAGATGCAAAGAGGTGAAACAATTGCAAATGGCCACCTTAAATACCCTTTCTCATGATTGGATTCACCTGTGTAAGGAGGTCAAGGGTCAATGAGCTTACCAAACCAATTTTGTGTTCCAATAAGTCATGCTAAATGTATTCAAATCAATAAAATGACAAATTTATGCACCCGCCCAATTTTGTTTAAAGAATTATTGCACACTTTCTGTAAATACTAGAAACTTATTTCACTTCTCAAATATCAGTGCTGGTGGTTGGCTCTCACTGTGGTATTGTATCACTTCCTGTTCTGGAGCACAGCGGTGTTTTGCTGTATCTGTTAGCTGTTTAATCTGCGCAGTTAGATTGATCTAGTTAACTAGATAACGATTTGTTTCACAGTGTAATCTTCACGTGCCTTAACTAAAGCACTCCGTCTGCTGAATCACCTCTAAATTATTTACACATTATTCACTTTGCGTGTTTTTAGGAATCCGCTAGCTTAGCGCAACTACTAGCTCTTAGCCGGTTTAGCATGGCGGCTTCTCCTGTCTCTCCTGCACTTTTCTGCTCTGGGTGTGAAATGTTTAGTTATTCCTCGGCCTCCTTTAGCAGTAATGGTACTTGTAATAAGTGTAGCTTATTCGTAGCTTTGGAGGCCAGGCTGGGCAAATTGGAGACTCGGCTCTGCACCTTGGAAAATCCTACAGCTAGCCAGGCCCCTGTAGTCGGTGCGGACCAAGGTAGCTTAGCCGCCGTTAGTTCCCTCCCGGCAGATCCCGAGCAGCTGGGAAAGCAGGCCGACTGGGTGACTGTGAGGAGGAAGCGTAGTCCTAAACAGAAGCCCCGTGTACACCGCCAACCCGTTCACATCTCTAACCGTTTTTCCCCACTCGGCGACCCACCCGCTGAGGATCAAACTCTGGTTACTGGCGACTCTGTTTTGAGAAATGTGAAGTTAGCGACACCAGCAACCATAGTCACTTGTCTTCCGGGGGCAAGAGCAGGCGACATTGAAGGAAATTTGAAACTGCTGGCTAAGGCTAAGCGTAAATTTGGTAAGATTGTAATTCACATCGGCAGTAATGATACCCGGTTACGCCAATCGGAGGTCACTAAAATTAATATTGAATCGGTGTGTAACTTTGCAAAAACAATGTCGGAGTCTGTAGTTTTCTCTGGGCCCCTCCCCAATCGGACTGGGAGTGACATGTTTAGCCGCATGTTCTCCTTGAATTGCTGGCTGTCTGAGTGGTGTCCAAAAAATGAGGTGGGCTTCATAGATAATTGGCAAAGCTTCTGGGGAAAACCTGGTCTTGTTAGGAGAGACGGCATCCATCCCTCTTTGGATGGAGCAGCTCTCATTTCTAGAAATCTGGCCAATTTTCTTAAATCCTCCAAACCATGACTATCCAGGGTTGGGACCAGGAAGCAGAGTTGTAGTCTTACACACCTCTCTGCAGCTTCTCTCCCCTGCCATCCCCTCATTACCCCATCCCCGTAGAGACGGTGCCTGCTCCCAGACCACCAACAACCAGTAAAAATCTATTTAAGCATAAAAATTCAAAAAGAAAAAAATAGTATAGCACCTTCAACTGCACCACAGACTAAAACAGTTAAATGTGGTCTATTAAACATTAGATCTCTTTCTTCTAAGTCCCTGTTAGTAAATGATATAATAATTGATCAACATATTGATTTATTCTGCCTTACAGAAACCTGGTTACAGCAGGATGAATATGTTAGTTTAAATGAGTCAACACCCCCGAGTCACACTAACTGCCAGAATGCTCGTAGCACGGGCCAAGGCGAAGGATTAGCAGCAATCTTCCACTCCAGCTTATTAATTAATCAAAAACCCAGACAGAGCTTTAATTCATTTGAAAGCTTGTTACTGTGAGTTTCTCTGTGAATTTTCGGACCTTTTGTCTGACTTAGTGCTTAGCTCAGATAAGATAATTATAGTGAGCGATTTTGACATCCACACAGATGCTGAGAATGACAGCCTCAACACTGCATTTAATCTATTATTAGACTCGATTGGGTTTGCTCAAAATGTAAATGAGTCCACCCACCACTTTAATCATACCTTAGATCTTGTTCTGACTTATGGTATGGAAATTGAAGACTTAACAGTATTCCCTGAAAACCCCCTTCTGTCTGATCATTTCTTAATAACATTTACATTTACTCTGATGGACTACCCAGCAGTGGGGAATAAGTTTCATTACAGTAGAAGTCTTTCAGAAAGCGCTGTAACTAGGTTTAAGGATATGATTCCTTCTTTATGTTCTCCAATGCTATATACCAACACAGTGCAGAGTAGCTACCTAAACTCTGTAAGTGAGATAGATTATCTCGTCAGTAGTTTTATATCCTCATTGAGGACAACTTTGGATGCTGTAGCTCCTCTGAAAAAGAGAGCCTTAAATCAGAAGTGCCTGACTCCATGGTATAACTCATTAGTTACTTCCTCCAAACCATCAACATGTCTGTTAGACCCATTCCTACCAGGCTGCTCAAGGAAGCCCTACCATTAATTAATGCTTCGATCTTAAATATGATCAATCTGTCTTTATTAGTTGGCTATGTACCACAGGCTTTTAAGGTGGCAGTAATTAAACCATTACTTAAAAAGCCATCACTTGACCCAGCTATCTTAGCTAATTATAGGCCAATCTCCAACCTTCCTTTTCTCTCAAAAATTCTTGAAAGGGTAGTTGTAAAATAGCTAACTGGTCATCTGCAGAGGAATGGTCTATTTGAAGAGTTTCAGTCAGGGTTTAGAATTCATCATAGTACAGAAACAGCATTAGTGAAGGTTACAAATGATCTTCTTATGGCCTCAGACGGAGTCATCTCTGTGCTTGTTCTGTTAGACCTCAGTGCTGCTTTTGATACTGTTGACCATAAAATTTTATTACAGAGATTAGAGCATGCCATAGGTATTAAAGGCACTGCGCTGCGGTGGTTTGAATCATATTTATCTAATAGATTACAATTTGTTCATGTAAATGGGGAATCTTCTTCACAGACTAAACTTAATTATGGAGTTCCACAAGGTTCTGTGCTAGGACCAATTTTATTCACTTTATACATGCTTCCCTTAGGCAGTATTATTAGACGGCATTGCTTAAATTTTCATTGTTTCGCAGATGATACCCAGCTTTATCTATCCATGAAGCCAGAGGACACACACCAATTAGCTAAACTGCAGGATTGTCTTACAGACATAAAGACATGGATGACCTCTAATTTCCTGCTTTTAAACTCAGATAAAACTGAAGTTATTGTACTTGGCCCCACAAATCTTAGAAACATGGTGTCTAACCAGATCCTTACTCTGGATGGCATTACCCTGACCTCTAGTAATACTGTAAGAAATCTTGGAGTCATTTTTGATCAGGATATGTCATTCAATGCGCATATTAAACAAATATGTAGGACTGCTTTTTTACATTTGCGCAATATCTCTAAAATGAGAAAGGTCTTGTCTCAGAGTGATGCTGAAAAACTAATTCATGCATTTATTTCCTCTAGGCTGGACTGTTGTAATTCATTATTATCAGGTTGTCCTAAAAGTTCCCTGAAAAGCCTTCAGTTAATTCAAAATGCTGCAGCTAGAGTACTAACGGGGACTAGAAGGAGAGAGCATATCTCACCCATATTGGCCTCTCTTCATTGGCTTCCTGTTAATTCTAGAATAGAATTTAAAATTCTTCTTCTTACTTATAAGGTTTTGAATAATCAGGTCCCGTCTTATCTTAGGGACCTCATAGCACCATATCACCCCAATAGAGCACTTCGCTCTCAGACTGCAGGCTTACTTGTAGTTCCTAGGGTTTGTAAGAGTAGAATGGGAGGCAGAGCCTTCAGCTTTCAGGCTCCTCTCCTCTGGAACCAGCTCCCAATTCGGATCAGGGAGACAGATACCCTCTCTACTTTTAAGATTAGGCTTAAAACTTTCCTTTTTGCTAAAGCTTATAGTTAGGGCTGGATCAGGTGACCCTGAACCATCCCTTAGTTATGCTGCTATAGACTTAGACTGCTGGGGGGTTCCCATGATGCACTGAGTGTTTCTTTCTCTTTTTGCTCTGTATGCACCACTCTGCATTTAATCATTAGTGATTGATCTCTGCTCCCCTCCACAGCATGTCTTTTTCCTGGTTCTCTCCCTCAGCCCCAACCAGTCCCAGCAGAAGACTGCCCCTCCCTGAGCCTGGTTCTGCTGGAGGTTTCTTCCTGTTAAAAGGGAGTTTTTCCTTCCCACTGTCGCCAAGTGCTTGCTCATAGGGGGTCGTTTTGACAGTTGGGGTTTTTCTGTAATTATTGTATGGCTTTGCCTTGCAATATGAAGTGCCTTGGGGCAACTGTTTGTTGTGATTTGGCGCTATATAAATGAAATTGATTTGATCTATCTATCTGTCGATCGATCGATCTATCTATCTATCTATATCTGCTATTTGATACATTTAAACTGAAATCGCTGATCCAGACAACCAATGATTTATAAAGGAAAATCATGAAAATTATCAGGGGTGCCCAAACATTTGTATACAACTGTTATGTGTATGTGTGTGTGTATATATATATATATATAATGGATCTGTAGATTCATATTTCATCTAAAAATCAATACAAAATTTAAATATATGTTTAAAAAACATCTTTGTCCCTCAGGCCATCAGACTGTACAACTCCTCGCTCGGGGGGAGGAAGATTAACAGGAAGACAGAGGATTTTTAATGAGAGGAACAGTAGTAACCAGTAAACCAGTAGTGAGCAGTATTTCTGGTATTTATATTTGTGTATTTACTTTCGCTTTTGATACTCTGTGTGCTTCTTATGCTGTGTGCTGCTATACAATGCTGCTGGAACCTCAATTTCCCTGATGGAGTCTTCCCAAGGGATCATTAAAGTTCTGTCTAATCTAATCTATGCCTTTGTGGGGATCCAATGTGGTGACTGCAAAAAAATTAATGTGACTTTAAAGTAGTCTGTATATTACAACTGAATGTGTATTGCATGGTGGTGCATACATGATATACCACAGAGAGAGGCACACAAGGGTGCACAGTTATGTGCACACATGCACCTGAGCAAAATGGGAGGAACCAAAAGAAAGAAACTGTCATAAGCAGTACAAGCTCTTGTGGCCAAAGTCCATTGGACATCCATAAAGAATTTGTGTGAATTTGAGATGCATGTTTCTGCTTTTGAGACAGCAAAAAGAGCAACAGATAAAAAGAAAAAACGTGGTTGTCTTGAAAGGTTGCACATGAAGGTGGCTAAGGAGAGAGACAAAGAGCTCACAACATATAATTTATGCATAAAAAAAATAAAAAGAATTTTGTCAGCGCATGCAGTGAAGACATCCATTCCTCTGCAACAATTAGGTATTTCTGACATTTATAAATGGCTTTTTTACTGAATTTTTGAAAAACCTAAGTGCATCACCACACTAATACATATATGTACTGATGCTGTTTAATCTCTGAAGCTTAAAAGTTGAATCAAATTTAATATTAGAATCGGAATCAAATTGATTGACAAATAAGTTCTCACATACAAGCAATTTGATCTGGTGTCATTGATGCATAAACTACAAATATTATGTTGAATTGATGGTCAAGTGATTTCTAAAAGTTGAGCAGCTTGATGGGCTGTCAGCCAAAAATGGAGTTATCATTGTGTCCATTGCCCTTACGTGTGACGTACTAGTTTGTATAGTAGTTTATATGTGTATTCCTGCAGAAATGCTGTGGAAAGACCAAAAAAAAAAAAACCCTTGTATTTTGTAGAGTAGTCTGATAATGGCGATGGCAAACACGAGCTGTTAAAACCACTGTTTCAGAAGAAAAATTATGATTTAGGTTAGTCAAGCAAGTGGTAAAGTGGTTTCTTTAATATCGTAGTGGCGACATGATATTAATACAGCGCAGAACAAACAGCGTGATTAAAATAATTTTATCACATGCTGTATGTTTTATTCCCAAAGTGTGCAAATAAGAAGTTGCAGCATTAGAGATTTTGGCGCTATTAAAGCTGTTTATTGGATAAAAATGGAACCCCGCTGTGAGTCTGAGTGTGTAAAGTTGTTAAGTATCCTTGAAATGGGAGGTGCAATGCCATCACAGCAAAGGTCAGAGTTGGTGGTGGTGTGTCAGCACGTCAGCGGGCCTGAAATACAGCCAGGCTCGCTTGCTCCCAGCTGTTACCGAATACGCTTTCCATTTTTCTTTTGATCCTCTGTTTCCTTTTTTGTCTGTCTTATCCCATCTGGGAGAACCTCAGCAGGCAAGAAGGCATTTGGTCAGGATCATGTTCGGGGGCTGGCTGGGGGTTCCCTGTCGGTCAGTTTAAATGCGACCCGCAAGTAAACACACAGATTAACGCTGACAACTGAACATGAAGGAGAAGCACCTCCAAGGATGAAG
This sequence comes from Thalassophryne amazonica, assembly GCF_902500255.1. Classification (NCBI taxonomy): domain Eukaryota; kingdom Metazoa; phylum Chordata; class Actinopteri; order Batrachoidiformes; family Batrachoididae; genus Thalassophryne; species Thalassophryne amazonica. Next base: position 6,246,041 of record NC_047123.1, on the reverse strand, counting down.
ATGTCCGTACCGTCATCCGCACTTGTCGACAGTGGCTTTTCTGCCATTGTTCCCCAACTGAGATACAGTCTCGCTACTTTGTGTCTTGCCTCCGAATGACTGGAGTGAGAAGTTCCTCCAACACGTGGACCTGTGACAGAGGTTTTGTTCTGCTCCAGTTTCTGGAAAAGATTCTGGTATCGGTTCTTTCAAAATCCAAAGTCCCCAGGCTGATGAGGGGAGTCCCAACTGCATCATCCCTTGGGTCATTTTTGATCCAATGCGATAATCAATGATGAGGGGAGACATGTGCCACCTAATGGCAAGGAGGACTTACGCATGTGCAGAACATCCACGCTAGGTGGCCGTCTGCAGTGTTCTCAGCAGTGCACAGCCGCTGGAATGGGTGGGGGTGGTGTGTCCCGCTAAACCTACAAGAACCAGAAGAACAAATACAAAAAGGCTCCACCCAATATTGAAACGGCACAAATATTATTATATTACATTTAAACACTGTACTCTGTGACGGGGCACAGACGTAGAGTGTAAACACACACACATACATGATCAGCATCAACAAATCACATTAAATTGGTTAAAAAACAAAACAAAACAGACAAACAAGTGTTGAAACAGACGTTACCAGATTCATTCTAGGCTCTGCCATGTTATCAAATATTTGCTTATTACTCCTAAAAACATCTTTTTTTTCTTTAAATAACAATAGGGAAGTGTTTTATTCATTTATTATTATATTTTTGTCATTTGGCAAGGGGGCTGTAACATCAGCTCTTCCAGCAGGGGGTGCTACTCATCTCACTAGTGTGCAGTGTATCTTGATTTTATGTGTGAAAGTCTTAATGGACCTGAAACATCTTCAACTTAACTGCTCCACTCCAGGATTCTTTTGAGGCTAAAAACTTGGACTTGTCTTCCAAGGGCCAAACAGAATCAGCATTATCTCTTTTGCTTCAGATGTTTGACAGTCGATCAAAGCCTGCTTCCCAGAGTCCTCGCGTATGACTTACCATGGAGATTGAGAGATGTTATAGCCTGAATGTCACACCCTGAAGTAAGACACCCTCACTTCTGCTTTTAAAAATCAGGAAGTTGTTCATCCACAGGTACTCCAATCTCAATGCAATTGTAGAGGTGTGCCATGAAACACATCAGTACATTTTACGCAATCCTGAAAGTGTTCCTTCCGTCATCCAATAATATGCTGAGTTGAGATCATTTGCTCTCGACCCGGCTGACTTAACGCCTGGTGCATTCTTAACAAACAAGCCAGCATGGCAGACATTGTCCAGGGAAATGTCCAACGCAGTAGACCTCAGTCAAAGTTTCATGAATGTCCCCACCCACTTGAAATACATCCCAAACTGGGACACTCCAGAAAGGATCAAAGCTAGCAAGAGTTTGGCTCCAGAGTCCATACTGTGAATTGATTGGTGCCCCCAAGTATTTTGTACCCATTCACCTCCCTCAACACTTCTGGATTCTTCTCTAACAGAGCTGTGACATTCTGTGTCCAGAGAACACGTTTCTTAACCCTGGAATCAGCCCTCTAAGGTCTAGCACCTGAACCCTATGCCTGTCATTTGCTCGGATTAGATGGAGATAAACAAATTTTTGAATAGTGTCTTTAACTGCTCTTCCCTCTTCTAGTATGTTGCCCCAATTCCACTGCAGAAACTCCACCTACATCCCAGATGTTGGGAATGTTTACAGGAATGATTAGCCGTAGTGTCTCCATCGAGATGCTCCACCGCGTTGAATATGCAGTGACAATAAGCATCCCATGCTAGCGATAGCTAGCAAGCCAACTTTAACATCCGATACAAGTTGACATATGTTTGCTTGCTAGCTGTTGTTAGCATCCAATGTTTGTGTGCGAGTCAGAAGGCAAAAGCAGGAGGAACATTTGATTTTTGGTTCCTCATTATCTTGCTAACATAACATCGTGTGAGGTCATTCAAACGCTTGTTTACCTAACTCTGGACTTCTCGATTGAGTGTCCTCATTTTTATCTTTTGTCCAACAAAGCAATGAGTCTTTTGTCCCAGTATTTCTGGTATGTCATGGTCTTTGGTGCAGTATTGCGACTACTTGTTGTACCACTTGGTTTCGTGGTCTGAGCCACTTTTGTTGTTGTAAATCTTCAAACACTTTCAGTCTCACTTAAAATTTTTTATTTGTCTTGGCACTGTTTTGTAGTGTGTTTAATTCTGAGGGTGTCCAGGTGTGTTCATGTGGCCATGTAGAGTTCCTAGTTCCTCCTCGAATCCTCGCTGATCCTGGTCCGTGGGGAAGTAAGCCAACAACACACGACCCTCCTCGTCAGTCCATCTGTTGCCTCTACCTGCCGTTCTGTTTATTTTCTTCTGCTCGTTTTCAGAAATGATGGTTATTGTTTGTCTTCGTCATCTCCTGTACGAGTTTTTGTCCAGTTAGCGTTGAGCCTGACACAACAAAGGAGCAGGGACTTAATTCGCCCCTGAAATTAGCACCAAAAATCACCTACCAGGGTTGTTGGACCCCCTGAAATTGTCAGTGAGTTCCTGCAGGGAAACCAGCCTTTTATACCCTCGCCCCACCCCCAGCCCCACCTTGCTTCAGCTCATAATAAAAAATAGTGTGCAGTCACCGTGAGATATCTTGCACCTTCACAGTTCAACAATATTGCTTCACTTCTTATGGTATCTCTTTTTTCTGCCTCCAGAGGTTTGCAAAAAAGGTGAGTCCAACTCTTTTCTTTGTCCTCATTGAAGGGAGGTCAAATCTTTTTTTTTTTTTTTCCTCCTCCTTCACATTTCCTCACGATCCATCTGTGTCTGTTGTTCTTGTGTGGTCCATGAATGTTGGTTTGTTTGTAGTTTCATTTCCTCCTTTGTTTGTTTGTCATCTGCTTGCGTTGTGAATAAATGTCAGAATCAGGGGGGAGGGGGGTAATTTGTTTGACTATCCGGACAGATCCTTTGCATCCTGCACAGCATTATCTGAGGTGAAGGTACTAACTGTCAATGTCATGTGCCAAATTCAACGCGGTCCAGAGCTGATCGCCGTCGGACTCGTGATGTGATAATGTGTTAATTTCCTGGCAGGCGGCTCAGGGCGGCGGGCACAGAACTCTCCTTTATGGTCACGCCATCCTGCTACGCCACTCCTTCAGCGGCATGGTGAGTACCGCCAACAGCGTCCGATTCTCTCCGGCCCATAACGGTAACTGAACGTTTCCAGAGTGACCTCCTCACAGTCCTACTTTGAGTTTGCACCATGCACTGTGAATATCTTTACAGAGTTTGTCTGACACCTGATAAATGTTTCATCACCAGTTCCTGACCTGTTTGAAGACGTCAAAGTCTCTGACTGACAAGCTGTCATTCGATGTTGGACTGCAGGAAGATTCAGTAGGTACGGTATGGCTGACCGACACCTTCCAGAGTCCACTTCTACACCTTTAAAAAAAAGCACTGATTTCTACCTTTGACTTATGAATCTGAGATATTTCATATTTTGTGGTCAACATCATTTCATTTGTTGATTGAAGGCCTTCAACACATTCCAAAAAAGTTAACCACCTTAAACACTTTGTAATGTTGCCGTTCCTTCTGAGAACACTTGAGAGGTTTTGTCGCTGAGGACACCAAGCGATGAAGCATTTCAGGTTGTTTTACAGTTGAGGTTGGAAGTTTACATACACTCATGGGCATGAAGGTCATGGTAATTTTGGGCTTTTAATGATGTCTTTAAAGTGTTCGTTTGCCAAGATGGGATGATTGTACAGCAAACATCATGAAAACAAGAACTGGGACTTTCAGTTTGGCTTTTCGGTTCACGCCACTGCGCTGTTCAATTTTTTTTGCTTTACAAAACTCACACCTTTTGTTTAGAATCCCAGTTTTGTTTTTATTTTTCATATTTACCTCTTTTTGACCACCTGCAAAATGTCCAAGTCAAAGAGTAAGTCTGAACGAGACGGAGGTACTTCGCCGCTTGCTGCTCCCGTAAGTATGGCGGAGATTAGCCTTCTGCTGGAAGACCACAGAGCTGTGCTGTCTGTGGACCTTTAGCCTTCTTTTGAAAGTTTGTTGTCTAAGCTGGACAGTGTCCAGTCTGCAGCGCACGACCACTGTTTGCACATTAATTCTCTTGAATCCGCGCACACTGATTTTAATCAACGTTTGGATCAGCTCAAAGCTGAATACTCTGCACTCTGAGAAGACGAGGGGTTAAAATCCACGATGGCAGACCTGGAGTGATGGTGCAGATGCCAGAATGTGTGGATTGTGGGTTTACCTGAAGCGATTGAGGATCTGTGCCCTTCTGTTTTTTGTTTTTTGTTTTTCTCCCAACTCCTCATCGATGTTTTTGAAACAGAGATGCTCTCTTCACTGCTGGAACTGGACAGGGCGCACCGGGGCTTAGCTCTTAAACCGGCTCCTGGATAAAAACCCCGACTAGTTATCCTACACTTTCATCGCTTCCAAATGAAACTTATGGTGATTTGCAGGGCACGTAAGAAGGGTGACCTGACCTACAGTGGACTTAAGATTCAGTTCTATGAAGATTACAGCCCTGAAGTGGTGAATCTGTGGGCGGAGTTTAAGTGTGTCAGTCTAAACTCGACCAGTGGGGCTTCAGGCCTGTGCTGCTTTACTCGGCTAAACTGCGCATCACTCTGCCAACGGAGGAGAGAAAGTGGCTGCAATCTGCATCAAACACTTGTGCAGGACCTGTGCAAAGACTAGAGGTGTTTTTTCTTTTCATTTCAATAACCGCTATCTCCACTGTTACGGGTGAAGTGGAGATAGCGGTTGGCTGATCGAAGCCGTTGCTGTTTCTGCTTTTTCGTGGATCAGACTGTGATGAGACACTTTGTGGTGTGTGTTCAGTGCCTTCTTATAATTAATTCCTCTTTTTTTTATCATCCTTCCTTTATTCCCCTTTTAATATCATTCCCTGTGAACTTTGTTGATCAAACGCAACAACTGCCTCTGCTGAAAATGTTCCTGTGATCGTGGAAGAAGGGAGGAGAGAAGAGAAAAAAACTCTGTGTTCCGATCAGATGATCTACCTGTCAAGAGGATCTCCACTGCGCACAGTTTTATCAGCTCGACACACATAACTGTCGATTTGTGCTAAGTGGAGATCAACTCGAGGGAGCTTATCTCAACAGAGCACCAGAACAGTGATAAAGACTTTTTGCCATCCTGAAGAAATTTGGTTTTGGCAATAGATTTACTTCTTGGATTTGTCTCTTGTATACGATCCCCCAAGCTTCTGTTTGTGCTAATAATGTAAAATCTGACTATTTTACTCTGTCACGTGGTACATGTCCAGGTTGCCCCCTCTCTCCTTTACTTTTTGCTTTAGCAATAGAGCCACTATCAATAAGTCTCAGAACCTCTTCTTTGTTCCCGGGTGTGAATCCTGGCAGTGCAGAACATAGGGTTGCTCTGTATGCAGATGACTTGCTTTTATATGTCACAAATCCAACTAGTCATTTAACCTCTTTTATGGTAGTACTCCAAAATCTTTTTCTGGATATAGGCTTAACATACAAAAAAGTGAATGCTTGCCTATAAACGTGGCTGCTAGCTCCATCTGAGCTATCCCCTCACTACTCTCCTTTTTGTACTGGAGCAGGTGAGGAAAGCCACCAAGGGAAAGTACTGGTGAGAACTCGGAGTTACAAATTGAAGTGGGTGTTATTGGCGACACTATGCATATACTGCTGTTTTAAAGAACACACATTAAATATAGGTTCAAATCCCACGTCTGTAATATCTAAGAATTAATAATGTGCATGTCTGTGTTGACAGGTGAGGCCTGCTGGTGGACCATCCACCCTGCATCCAAGCAAAGATCAGAGGGAGAGAAGGTGCGCATCGGTGATGACCTGATCCTTGTCAGCGTGTCAACAGAGAGATACCTGGTGAGTCCTGGTCAACAGGTCCATCAGACCGTAGGTACAATCAAACTGACATCACTGCAAAGATGATTGAAATAGTCGTCAGCTCGGGTCAGTGGATTTCTGAAGGGGTTTTTTTCCCCCCTTACAATCACTGGGAAAGCATTTGAGATCATTGGGAAAGCATTTGAGCAGCTTGAGAATAGCAAGGACACGCCCACGTTTCACCTGGGGAAAAAAAAAAAGTTTTTTTTTTTTTTACCTTTATTGAAGGAGATCAGACTTTTGGTGACTCACTGACCTTAAAGTTATCCCTGAAGTTAATATGGAGGACCGACAGGAGGTTGACTGCAACAGAAGCAGCACTGATTCAGTCAGCTTCCACTCAGCCTCTTTGATATAAGATTTTTTTTTTTCCTCTTGTGAATAGTTTGTTTTGTTTTTCCCAGAAAACCATCAGATACAGTCTGTTGTTTCCGCATCATATCTCATTTTCCTGTTTTTCTTATGGCGTCTCGGCGGACACTCGTTGCACTGTTGTATTCAAGGGTTTCATGTTCTGTGGACTTCAGCTAACATGAGAGTGACGCGGTGACACGGTTTAAAACTCAATCAGACTATTGGGAATGGAAGTGTGATTAGCTGGAAAACCCTGTCGTTTCCTTTCAGAGTACTTTTCCTGACAGGCCTCTATCTGACTGATGAGCTTACGGTTAAGGGCGTCTCCCGTCAGGAGCACGATATGCCTGACCTCCATTAACTCGTGCGGTAAAGTGACGGGAGCGAAGCATTTATGGCTGCGTGCCAGGCATGGGAATGGAGCCGGCTTCAGGGAGCGGAATGTGCAATGAAAGCAAAAGCTGGCAAAGCTCCCGAATCTGCTGAGCGCTGAGGGGAGATTTCAACCTGATTCGGTCTGTTTTGAAGAATGTAGGGAGTCCGTTCTTCATTACTGCCAACAGTCGTGAAGCTCGGACAAACTTTTTAAGAGCTGTTTTTATTGCACGTTTACTTTTTGGTCTATGGGCCAGGCAGGTTTGGGAACTACTTAAGGGGACTAAATGTCACTTGTTCTGTATCCAGCTCTTCCTCTGCTGCCCCCCCAGTCGCTTTGAGTCACCACAGTGGAACCATTATGGCACAGATTTTACACTGGATGCCCTTCTTCACAAAGTGAGAGAAGGGCATCTTGATATAAGAGGAAAGAACTGCTCTGTTTCAGAGAATTTACTCAGAAAATCTCGTTCACATCCTTTTCCGGAACAAAACTCAGTGATAACTGGAGGCGCGGGTCTGTTTGAGCTCCATTGTGTTCTGAGTTGGAGCCTTTCCAGATGTTTCTGCCAGAAAGGGATTATTGCAGAATGTTATGTGGTCAGCAGTGTTTAGTCCACAGTCTTACAGCATCTCCAGAGACCAGACGGAGGTTTGTTCAAAATGCAGCTCTGGGAATTCTACCGTCTCTGTGCAGAATCGTTCAGCCTGGCTTCCGAGGGTTGGGAGTTACACACTCACTGAAAGAGGAAGAGCATCTTTCATTTCCCTTTTCTTAAAGCTATCCTACTACTGGAATGATGCCCCCCCCCCAAAAAAACCTCCAATTTTATGGGTTCTGTTTTGTTTGGGGGATGGGGGGGGTGACCCTGTATTCTGACACCAATGCAAAGTCGTTAGTGCAGAACATCGTTCTGGTTTTAGAATTTTCATGAGACATTCACTCAGTTACTGTATTTTGTGGAGTATAAGTCACACTGAAGTATAAGCAGTGGTGGGCACAGTACCGCTAATTAGCGAAGCTAACATTTTTGTTAGCGGATTAGCTTTTAAGATAACTTTGAAAACCATCAGTGGACCAATTAGCTTCCTCTAAATTTAGTTTTGCTAACTTTCAGTCCGCTTTCAGAAACTGTCTGATAACTTTTTTCCAATTTGTCAAGGGCGTAATATGGGTCATTGACATATTTTACGTCAAAAAATTATAGTTATAGATTCATTTGTTTGGAATGGTGGCCATTTTTATGCCGAAAACAGCCAATTTGGGTATTGGACCATAACTTCTCTTTTAATTTAACAAGAGCACAATATTGGCCATTGACATTGTTTCCATCCCAAAATTGTTTGCATAGATTTGTTTGTTTGGAAATGGCAGCCGTTTTATGCCGAAAATGGCCATTATGCCTTGGGCGTTAATTGAGCCGGTAACCACAGGGCCCTTGGCACTCTAATTAAATTATTCTCAGCTAATGTACATTGTCATAGTATTCCACATATTCCAGATGATCAAAAAAATGTTGCGATGCCCTTTTGTTGACCTGTGACTGATGATGTGGAAGGTTTTCATAGACACATGTACATACAGACAGCTGCCCTTTTATGCATAAGAACTGATTGATTGATCGATGATTTTCAGTATCTATACACCACCACTGGCTTGCAAACAAATCTCCAAATCCACCGGTCTGTCTGGCTTCCGTTCTAACAGACATTTCTTTTGCAGCACCTGTCCATTTCCAATGGCAACATCCAGGTGGACGCCTCCTTCATGCAGACCCTGTGGAACGTCCAGCCGACCTGCTCCTCCAGCAACATGGCTGTCGGCAAGTTCACACAGACGCCTGCAACCCACCACAATGTGCAGGATCATTTTAACGGAAACTGTCAAATCCTTCTTTTGTCTGGTGGTTTTTTGCCAACAACGTAATGACTGTGGGTTATAATTAAAGAAAATAATGACTTTGTTGAACTGGTGCATGCAGAAAACACGCAAACATAACAAACACAGATTGAAATAAGTCACTGAAGCAACACCACCAATGTTGTGACTCCAGGGCTCTTTTGTGCCTTTTTTTATTTGGCTGCTGAATGACTGTGTGAATGCTGAAAACATACGTAGGAATAAAGATGGAGTTCTGACTCTTCTGTTTATATGATCAGGGTATTTGGTTGGGGGTCATGTGATGCGTCTTTGCCATGGACATGATGAGAGTTTGACCATTCCTGGAGCGGACAAGAGTGAGGAGGAGCAGAGGTTAGTAACGCCGTCTTTTCAGTCCCGTTCTTCCACAATACCACTGCTTGTTATACACCTGAAAAAGAAAGGTTTGGAGTGTACACAGGAATCCATACTGGGCACCCCCTATGTAATCTGCGGACTTGCGCACCGCCCGAGGCAGCCCTCAGACTCGGCGCATGTTGTGCTCCAAGCCCAGACAGAATCACTGCGAAATATCAGGAGATGAGGAGAGAATGTGCACTGTGATCTCACTGAGATCATTCAGTTCCGTGAGTGTCCGTCTCATCTTTCCTGACAGACAACAACATTTCCCAACTTTTGCAGAGTGGTGAACCTGCTCTGGAGAAATAATGTAATCATCCTGAAAGTGCTATATAAATAAAGTTTCTGTTATTATTACCCTCTCACCAGACAGTGTAGACGTCCTCGTCTTTCTAAAAAGGAATTTGAAATTATGAACTCAGGTCTGTTTTTTCGTTTTTACTTACTTTTTTATTGTACTAATGTACATTTATTTTAAATTAATTTGTAATTTTCATTGCTTATTTTAAAATATTACCTGCACCAAGGAGGTAATGTTTTCACCTGCGTTTGAACAGATTTCAGTGGAATTTGTCGAACAGATCGATAAAGTGGCAGGAAATAAGCAAAATATTTTTTTATTAACCATTTCATTATTTTTGGAGGAGACAAGGAATATATTCCACAACAGAGGTCCAGAAGAATGTTTGGCACATAGAAACATAATGTTGAATTTGGTGAGCAGATACATAATGTCCTCAAAAAACGAGGGATTTTATGTTTAATTTGGTCTGAATATATTTTAGACCCAGTAGAAAAATTTTAAAATTGTAACGCCACATACCATCACGGCGTGCATGTGCCGTTCTCCAGTGTTGCCACAGTTACTTTGAAAAAGTAATCAAATTACTGATTACTCCTTGAAAAAGTAACTTAGTTACTTTACTGATTACTCAGTTGTAAAACTAAGTTAGATTACTAGGTACTTTTTTAGTTACTTTCCCAGCTGCCGACAACAACCCTCTGCCACCTCAACATGACAGTACTTGTTTTGTCAAAACTCACTTTATAGTCACCCTTTCTTGACTTAAATGAAAATAAATACTTGTTTTATAAAAAGTAAAATAAAGACCTCTTTCTTGACCTCATATTTAACTGTTGACAGCACTGTAACAGTAAAACTTGCAATTTCTAATCTACATTGTTTATAAATGTAACTGTTAAATTCTTTCTAACATTTTTCTAACATTTAAATTCTCTCTAAACATTTTACTTGTCAAAATTGTTATTATTATAAGTAGTATTAGTAGTTGTAGTGAAAAAAGGCTTCAAAACTGGACCTTTAATCTAGGGTGTTGTGGGGGGGGGGGGGCACATCCTTGCCCCACGCCCCCATTCCATCTGGATTCGCCCCTGCTTTGGCGTTTGAGCACAAAGAATGGATAACATTTATTTATGCAGAAAACATGACCAGATTTACAGGTAAGAAGGTTTTATTGCGTTTTCACATCATGTGGTCCTCAGAGTGTTTAGGTGCATTTGAGTGGAAAATAGTGTTAGTTGTTGACGCGTCGCGGAGGATCAGCTGTTTTTAACAAGCAGATACGGAGCGGCTCAGAATTCTGAATAAAGGAGAAAAAAAGCATAAAAATGTCTTTGTAAAGCTCAGTGCAGGTGTGCTGTTGTCACAGCGCTTTAAGACGTGAGGACGAGTTGTAGCTGCTGCAGAAAACTGCGGATGAAAAGCTCCCAGCTCGCTGAAAGCGGGTAGTTCAGTCGAACCCCGACCCCCTGCCCACGGACCAAGTTTAATGCTGCTATCAACCCACAATGCAAAATAATAGTAACGCACAGTGACTTGGAGAAGTAACTTTAATCTGATTCTGATTTGGAAAGATTAACGTGTTAGATTACTCGTTACTAAAAAAGTGGTTAAAGTAATGCGTTACTAAGTAACGGCATCACTGCCATTCTCACAACCATGAGCAGTGGAATTTTCTGTCATTCTTTCATGGGAAGCGTCTGCTGCAGTCCGACAACATGAGTCTTAAGGGTTGGGCTTAGAACACAGTGTGCACCGAAAGTGTGACAGTTTGTACTGAAGCTGGTGGGAAACCAAACCGTGATCACTCAGCACGAGTCCCAGTTGCCCAAAAATTAATTTGAAAATGAGCGCTGACAGGCTGAATAAAATCCCACAGCACCCAACAGCATCACGGAACTGACAGGAAGTGGAAAAATGTAATCGGATCATGATAACTTATACAAACAGATAATGAAGCAGATGGCGAGACTGAAGCTTTTCTTGTATGACGAGATATATGAGTGAACGTGAGATGGGTTTGGTGATGATCAGAGAGACTTATTGATACTGTAACTTTAATTCTTCAAAATGTAATTTTAGGCAACTGAAACTTGAGTTTTGATTCATTAAGAGCTGCCTTTTAGGAGTGTGGCTGAAGAGACTCTGTTATTGTATCTGGATGAAAGATGGACTGTTGGATCTCAAATCAGGATCTGATTTAAGATTTATCAGAGGTTCCTCTACGATGACTGCATTAGGAGAAACTCTTATTCCTCCAGTCGGATCAAAAACATTCAGAATGACAGACGTCGCCTTTGTGTTTGTGTGATCTCAGGACCGTGAACTATGAGGCAGGGAAAGGTGCATCGAGGGCCCGCTCGCTGTGGAGACTGGAGCCGCTCCGAATCAGGTGAGATCAGACACAAATCTGCAGAGAGAATAAAACATCACACATAAAAAAAGACTTCAGGCAAACATTTTTATTAGGGACGTTTTTATTTCATGGGAGAAAATAACCACTGAGGCTGCCGTCCTTCAAGCCTTCTGGTACTATCTGCTGATCTCAGAGACCTCTATGCCAGATGGACGAGAAAAATCCAGCCTGGCAGCTTCCCTCACTGCAGGCGTCACCAGCGGGTTCTTGGGTTGCCGCCACGACAAGCACGGGAACAATCTGGCCAAACCCAAAGCAATCACCTCAACAATGGAGGCCTCGAAGATGAACCACTCTGATTTCATGTCCCTGACCTCCCTCGGGATGTAGGAGAACTTCCTTCTGAAGTGTGATTTGAAGGCCATCTGGACAGGCTCTTCCACCAAACATTCTCAGCAAACCCTCACAATGCGTTGTGGCGTTCCAGGTCAGTTCAGTGTCTAATGCCACCATCTGACCAGCTAATCACCAGGTGGTGATCAGTCGCAGCTCTGATGACACAATTACGAGATTGATCATCAACCTTTGACTTGGGGTGTTCTGGTAGCAAGTGTACTTATAAACACTCTTGCACTCAAACAAGGTGCTTGTGATGGACAGTGCATGACCAACACAAAAGTCCAACAAGAATACATCACTGTCACCCTGGACAGCTCTGGAGAGAGTCCAGGCTTCTCCAGAAGTTCGTTTCCTGAGCCTCAGCTGTCTAAAGAGGTGAACCTAACTATATCACTCAGCCTCCTGCACAAGTTCAGGTTCCTTCCCCATCAAAGAGGTGATGTTCCAAGAGTCAAGTACCACCCTTTATTCTCTCCATGTGGATGGGGAGCCCACATGGAGGTGCCGCAGATCCTGACCATGCCTCATGGCTGTAGACCCATCCACCAGGTGCTCACCTGTCAGCCCCCTCCCCAGGCTCCGGTCTGCCTAATCTGGGCGAGGTGACGCTTTCCATTTTTGTGTCCACCATAAAGGGTCTTTTTTTTTTTTTTTTTTTAAATCACCGTTTGTCTGTCTCCTCACCTGGGGCCGATTTGCCAAGGGCAGTCCTACCAGGAGCTAATGTTCCACACAAGCCTCCTCCACCACGGTAAAGTGTCAATTTTGTTTCCGATCCATCTTGTGCATTTAAAGCAGCAGAATTAAATGTCTTTTGCGAAAGCCGGCACTGGCTGATGAAAAGAAGCACTACACATACAATGTTTGCTCTGAGACTGCTAATGGAGAAGTATAGAGAAGGCCAGAAGGAGTTACATTGTGTGTTTGCAGATTTAGAGAGAGCTTGTAACAGTGTGCCGAGAGAAGAGTTGTTTTATTGTATGAGGAAGTCTGGAGTGGCAAAGAAGTATATGAGGGTAGTGCAGGACATGTACAAGAACAATGTGACAGCAGTGAGATGCGCGTTAGGAATCACAGATGCATTCAAGGTGGAACAGAAATTACATCAAGGAGCAGCTATAAGTCCTTTGTTGTTCACAATGGTGAGGTACAAGTTGACGGAAGCAATCAGACAGGCGTCTCCATGGACTATGATGTTTGCGATGATATTATGAACTGTACTGAGCAGGTTGAAACTAGCCTGGAGAGGTGGAGATATGCTCTGGAAAGAAGGGGAATGAAAGTTATTTGGAGTAAGATGGAGTACTTGTGCGTGAAAGGGATGAGCTCAGTGACATAGTGAGGTTGCAAGGACTACAGGTGGTGAAGGCAGATGAGTTTAAATACTTGGGGTCAACTAGAATGGAGAGAGTGGTGGAGAGGTGAAGAGAATGCAGGCAGGATGTAGCAAGTGGAGAAGAATGGCAGGAGTGATTTATAATGGAAATGCAACATTGACAAGATGGTAGCAAGACCAGCTATGTTGTCTGGCTTAGAGATGGTGGTGTGAACAAAGAGACAGGAGGCAGAGCTGAAGATGCTGAGGATGGCATAGATACATAGTTACAGAGGTAAAATTGAGATGGCTTGGACATGTACAGAGGAGGGACCCAGGATATATAGGGAGAAGGATGCTGAGGATGGAACAGCAGGCAGAAATAGAAGACGTAGGCCAAAGAGGAGGTTTGTGGATGTGCTGAGGGAGGACATGCAGGAGGTGGTGTAACAGAGGAAAGGAGGAGATAGAAACATCATCTACTGTAGACAAGAGCAAGAAGAAGGGTGCAGTCCTGGCTCTGTAAAATGTCTCTCAAAATAGAGGCATCCTTATATTCTGCATCGTATCACCTCTGTACTACAGACACATTTTTCTTTTTCTCTGTTCGGAAGTTGTAACAGCCGATCTCTCTGTAGCTGGAGCGGGAGCCACATCCGGTGGGGCCAAGCCTTCCGACTACGCCACCTGTCGACCGGTCACTACCTGGCCCTGACTGAGGACCGTGGATTAGTGCTGCAGGACAGGGAAAAGTCCGACACCACGGCCACCGCCTTCTGCTTCAAGGTGTCCAAGGTCCGTGCTCCTTTACCGCTGCTCGCTTCATAACCTGCGCTTAGTCTCCACACCACTGTGGTCCAGCGACACAGAGAAGAACTTTGTAAAAAAAAAAAAAATATACGAAATCAAGATCAAAAGTCTCCCACATACGTTAGTGCAGTTAATGCAGCTGAAAGGGAAAAACAATTTATTTTACAAGAAATAAATATTGAACTTGTTGTCGGGTGTTTTTTTTTTTTTCTTTTTTTCTGTATCTTGTCCTTTCTCCAGTGCGGTTGTGTTTCTGATTGGTGTGTTTGAAAAGGTCAGTACTTTGTCATGTTGAACATCATTGTTAATGTGTTTCCTGCTTCTCGCTGTCGGCTGCAATCAGCCGCTTCGCTCCGTCTCTGCTGAGCCGACAGGCCGCTGGAGCTAATGAGGCTGGCAGCGCTCTCACAGCGGGCCAGTGAGCACGCTCTCTTCCACCCGCCTCCCTGATTACAATCCGATCACAATATATCTTCATTTATCATATGTGTGTGTGTCTGAATGTCAACACAACAGGAAAAGGGCGACTCGGGCCTGAAGCGGGACATAGAGGGAATGGGGATGCCAGAGATCAAATACGGTGACTCGGCCTGCTTCGTCATGCATGTGGCGACTGGACTGTGGCTGACCTACCAGGCGCCCGACGCCAAGTCATCTCGCTTAGGACCATTAAAGCGAAGGGTAAGAAGGAAAAAGTGCTTCCTCCTACAGCAGTGACTTCTGTCGATGTCGTTAAAGTAATAAATTACCTTATACTTTATAATGTCATCTTGACCTTATTTACACATTATTGTGTTTCCAATAGTTTGGTTTTTGGGAATGTTTAGACTTATTGGGTCATGCCAAGGCCATAGACTGTATCAGGCATGAGAATTTTCAGGATTTTCCTGAATTCCAGGTTTTTGTTGTTTTTAAGGACGATCTGAATGAAGTATTCCTGATTCCCCCACCAAGCGTCTGCTTGGCTTCCAAAATAAGGCTTAACGTGGGTCTAATCTTACCTAAAACCCATGAGCTCCTACAGTGGGCCCCAAACCCTGGACACACTTTCAGGATTTTTCGGGATGTCTCATTCTCATGTCTGCTGTTTATACACTGGCCACACCTTCTGTCAAACAGGGCAGCTCTTAATATTGCCATCTCGGCAGTCCTAAATCATGACCAGTCCATAAATGGGTAAAGAGGTGGAGCGTGACCAAAGAAACCCAAACATGCGTCACTACCTCAGTTACCAAACAAGTGAAGGTAATGCTAACAGTGTGACTTTCGTATGGGGGTGTGTGGACTGCGCGGTGGTTTTCATAACTGGTTTATTTGATGTGGTTATTAAAAATGTTGCAACCATAAAGAGATCTAATGTCGCCAAGCCACCTGCTAATTACAGTTAGCAGTGCTAACTTATTGTGTTAACCTGCAAATGATATAATACTAAAACTTCACATGGTGGAGAAATCGCTCCATTTTGAGAAGTTTGGGCCACGATGATGACCAACCTGTTGCTTATAGTAGCAGATAATCCAGAGTGTTTTTCCAGCACCTTCCACCCCATCCACACACCCAACACAGCTCACTGACATCAGGAGTCTACATGAACCAAATATATGTTCTCCTTTCCTCCAAGTCCTTGTCTGTCCTGACTCCTCTCGGTCTGTCCTCTTTGAACCCTTCTTGTGAGCAGGAGCGACGGGTGTAGGAAGATCATCTCAAACCCTGTGGAGGCTTACAGTTCATTTTGGTGAGGTGTTGGATTAATGTGACATGAGGAATGTAGCTCATCCTTGGACAAGCCTCGAGGGACATCAAATGCCACTTTGTCCTGGCAGCAGTCAGACCCTGCAGCCGCGGCAGCATGCCAAACCACCTGTCATATTAAAGGAGATGGTCAGCGTGCGCCGTAATCCTCCTCCGCCACCTCTTTCATATTGTTTGCTTGATGGTGGTCGTGTTCACTGAGTCTTGGCGGTTTTGACCCTTAGTTGCACAGATCTCTCTCCAGCCTGTGGATCCTTAACGGCTGTGGTGATGTTTGAGAATAAATCTGTCGTTACATTTTGATGCATCTGTTTTATAGACATAAAAACACATTTATACAAAGTGGGAAAGTCTTAAACTTCAGAGCGATCTAGAAATACCTCCCAGGGGAAGCTCCTAGAACCATTTACAGTGATGTGTTTGATTGGATTTTTACTTGTTGCCTCGGTGACTTAATGTCTTTAAAGTTAAAATCCATATTTTTACGTGCATCCTGTCCTAGGCCTGCCTGCATTCTGAAGGTCACATGGATGATGGGCTGACCCTGCAGCGCTGTCAACATGAAGAGTCACGAGCCGCACGCATCATCCGCAACACCACCTTCCTCTTCACCAACTTCATAAGGTAATACATTGGAGACACTTTTGTACTGGTTTTCATCAAAGTAACGGCAACCCTCACAAACGGAGGTGAGATGTTTTAGAGTTCGTGTTGAGTTCTTGCTGTCCTTTCCGTCAGGGCTTTGGACAGAATGACAGCGGGCGAATCCACGGCGGTGGCTGGTTATGTGGAAGAAGTGCTGCAGACGCTGAACGACCTGATTGAGTACTTCAAGCAGCCTGACTCGGAGCTAGAGCACGAGGAGAAACAGTGTCTCCTCCGTTTCACTCATTAAACGTCAAGATCTCTTCAAAGAGGAAGTAAGATTGATTTAACGTGTGGGTGTTGGATATAAATGGGCTTGCCTATAAAAATTAGTGCACATGTCCATAATACTGCCTACAGTGGGTAAATACTGAGTTGAGTGGAGGAAATATTGGAGTTGTATTTCTGGGTTACTTAGTATTTGTCAAGGCGGTTTTTGAGTGCGTTGATGGTCCGCAGTATTGACTACTTGTGTATTTGTGGTGGGAGTAGCGTTGATTATATCACCTCTTGGATACCTGTACGCCATACAGGGAAGGTCTTGTTTTTTAATCTGGAACTATAGTCAAGGTTTTTTAGTTCTGGGATAAGTTTTGGTACCTTGGCCTAATACTTGTTCTATAAGGGTTTGGTCTTGAGGGCATGTAAGGATTTGAAGAGGTTTTTTTTATTTTGAATGAGTGGCTCTTCAGATGGGACAAATGACCTGGTTTTCATTTGGCTTTGACTTGACCTGATGTGTGGACTGCAAAGTCTAATTTGGGGTTCATTAGTATTCCGTGGTCTTTCACTGCTGGTATTGTCCAGGGTAATATGATGATGATATTGAGCAGTGTTTTTGTTCAGAGGTGGAGTGCTTTGCGTTTTGGAATGTACAACTTTAGGAGTCATCATCTTTAGGGTGGATGATAGCTGACTTCCTGAGCAGATCTTCTACTCCCAGCTGAGAGAAGGAAAATGGTCCAGAGGAGGGCAGAAAAGTGGAACAAGTTTACCATGAGGCTTCTTTTTTGCACAGTAAAGCTTTAAGTGCCTTTTGTTAATATAACTCTGTATTGTAGTGCTTGACAAAGCTTTCCCAAAGTAATTCCTTGCCTCTGTGGTTATATCAGCTATTGATGAATGAGGGTTCTTGATGTGGTGCCGTCTGCACGCTTGGAGGTCACAGGTATTCAACTTAGATTTGCTTGTTTGTCCTTCATGCACTGAAATTCCTCCAGATTCCTTGAATCCGTTAATGATGTTACGCCCCAGAAAGGTAGAATTATGCAAATTCTTTCCAGTCTTTCTTTGGGGGAACATTGTTTTTTAAAAAAATCTATTTTTTTCACTTTTTTTTTTTTTTTTGAGAAATTGGAGATCCTCTGCCAAACCTTGCTTCTCAGCCTTTCATGGATTCAGCTTTTGGACCAAATCATGATTACTATCACCTGTTGACATCACTTTTTTACATCATTTCTTGCCCTACATTGCTCCATCCCAACTTTTATTGGAATGTCTTGTTGGCCTAAATGCAGGAACGGGTGAGTATTAACAAATGAAAGGAAGGTGATCACACAAAACTTGAAATTTCTTGAAATTTCATACAGTGAAATAAAAGTCCAAGTAAATGTAAAAACATGCTGTTTTTTTAATAATGGCATTTTCTCTCCTATCTGAACTTTTTCTGATTGGGGTTGTAGTTAAAGTCTGATGGTGTGAGGGAACGTCAGTCTCAGACACGTGAAATACTTCCTGTTGTTTTTGGCAGTTGTCTGGGAAATGGACAGAGGAAGGAGGAAGGATACAACAAAGCTTCCATTGAATGGGATTTCTACCAAGAATATTATCTGCTTCATCTTGTGGTTTGTTTTTCTTTGGGTGTCTACATAACCATGAATGGTTCTTTCCTCCCTTAGGGGATGCTGACCCTCCTCTCCAAATGCATCGATCGCATGAACCTGTACAACAGTGCTGCCCACTTTGGAGAGATGGCGGGCGAGGAGGCAGGCGCGGCCTGGAAGGACATTCTCAACCTCCTCTATGAACTCTTGGGTAAGGCGGCTTGATCGGCGTGAAAAACCTACATCATCTGTCAGCGTTGTCATCCGCTGACCCTGACCAGACGTGCAGTATTAATCTTCCGTCACACTCCTCCCTTCCCTCCAGCCAGGCGTCCCCTCCTCCCCCACCTTCATGCTGCGTTCTGGAGCTCACAGCTGCAGACGGCCCTCACATAAAACTGTTTTATAATTCCCCAGTGGGGAGGTTTCCATTTACTGCACCCCCCCCCGGACAAGAAATATGTTGATTGTGTCTGTACCTGTGGGGGTGTTTGTCCCACTCTGACAAGCAGACTGTGATGATATTATGCTGCTGTTTGTGCTAGAAAAGCTGAGTGTGAGTGTCCTCGCTTTTTTACAGCTTATCGTATTTTCCCGGACCATGTCGCACCTCACAAAAAAATGTCTCATTTTAGGTGTGGGGGGGGGTGGGATGCGACAAGAAGGAAAATTAACGTAACCAGCACATTATTTCTTTATGGTGCAAACTCGGCGTTAATGAGCACAAACTAACAAGCCAATTAACGTTGTTCTAACCAGTGGTGGGCACAGTTCTGCTAATCCGCTAACCGCTAATTATCGAAGATAATGTTTTCATTATCGGATTAGCTTTTCACATAACTTCGAAAACCATCAGCGGACCAATTAGCTTCCGAAAAATTTAGGTCCGATCATTTTAGACCGCTACCATATTTTTACGGGCATAATGAATAAAGCTTAACAGTTAAAAACATTTGTGAAGTCTGAAATCAGAGATTTTAGTGCTTGCCTGCTACATGTTTGGAGCAGGCAAGCACTAAATCTCTGTGTGTGAGAGAGAGAGAGAGAGAGAGAGGTTTTGACTTATGGTTAAAATTTTTAACAAACTAATTCTGGACAAGTTATTTAAATTAACGTCACATCTGGCATTTTATAAAGTGAAATATCAGCTATATGTTTTAGTTTAAAGTAATGCACTAATTTTGGAATGTTTCAGCGTTTGGACACATGCCACAGTGCATTATGGGTAAATTTGTTTCCTGACAGGAGAAATGCATTGAGACGCTCTGATCAGGCTGCACTTTAGCCGCTGCACACAGACAGCGGCATTAACATCGCAACATAAAACTCTTTGTATATTGTGCCTAAAACTGTTGTGAATTCATTATCTTGCTTTATAGACGTAGTTATTGTATTTGTTTTATGTAAACAGAAGCTCAGGTTGTTTCTTTGTTATTTTCAGTGAGCTGCTGTGGTCCCATGACGCATGTCCAGTGAAGGCAGGGCGGACCAATGTTTAGGGGGGGATCGTTCGGTCTGCTACACCAGCACGTCCATTTCTCAGCATCAGTCAGACCCTAAAAGCACGAAGGATTCCTGCTGAAAACAAAAAGAGAACAGAAGTTTTAACTTTGTGTTCTTGTAGTGAGTGTTGATATGTTGTAAAATAATTTTCATGCTGTGCGGCACACCGTCTTTCTCTTGGCTCGAGCTGAGTCACCGTCACAGAGACTGTGACCGCCACAAGTTTTATGCTGGACGACTTTTTCTCGGGCAGTTTGTTTTGCTGTCAGTGGACTTCCCCTCGGTTCACTTGACTGCCCTCATATTTCATCATCACTTACTCCAGTGTGGAGTCGAAACACACACGTGTGGCACACAGACCCACCAGCGCTCACCCGCAAGGAGGCGGGGCCATCTGATGAAGCATGAAATGTGTAGCTCCGTCTTTCTGTAGCACCAGCGGATCTATTTTAAGAAACACACGTTTCAAAGGGATGGTGGTGGCCATCACAGTGTGGGCTTAGACTATGTCCTGGATTTTTGTATGTTGCCAGTATTTGTTTTTATTGCTGCTTTTTCATGTCTTTGCACTCGGTAACGGTGGTTGCTCACTGTTGATCTAGATGCTTGTTTGTGAAGCGTCTATCCTGCAAGTTCTGTGTTCTTGTCTTATCCGTCTCTTGAGATTTAATTTCTTCAGTGTCTTTGTCCTGAGCACTGTGGTGCAGCTCGAGGAGGGTCCTGTAGTCCTAGAGTCCGCTGGTCCTAACCTTTTTATGTTATTTGATGGTGTATATTACAACCCCAGAATGATTTGAAAGTTCAGTTTTGAAAAATAAAACATATGATTCTGTTGACATAAACCATAATCACCATTAATTGTACTGTTGTGTAGAAATCTGTTGAATTGAAAAATCAACAAATAATCAACAACAAATAATTAACAACAAATAATGCTAATGCTATTTCACCAATTCACTTTTTTATTGTCACACTTTGTAACTTTACTTAACCTTCTTTAGAGCTACATATAGCCAACCATAAATGTAAAAACAACTTCAACATGCTCTCCTTAATACTAGGATTAATGGACCCTAGGACTAGGAATAAATAAATAATGGTAAATGGACTGCATTTATATAGCACTTTTCCATCTGCATCACACACTCAGAGCGCTTTACAATAATGCCTCACATTCACCCCGATGTGAAGGTGCTACCATGCAAGGTGCTCACTACACACCGTGTTATATGGAGTATAAGGACGCGTCCACACAGAGACAAGTTTTGACATATCTGTGAGTGAATAAACCTCAAAATGTTGTCTTTGTGTTTTCATGTGTACAACCAATACACAACGTTTGTGAAGTGATGATGCCGTCATCATCTTCTTCTTGTGTTTGTATACAGCACACAAGCTTTAAGCACGTGTTCTTCTCCTTTTTTCTGCAGGAGCGTTACAGTGCCACATACAGGCCTGGCATGTATACTACAGTGTTTTGAGCGTTACAGTGCCACATACAGGCCTGGCATGTATACTACAGTGTTTTCAGTGGTTTCATGTTAACGCAGATACGAGGGCTGTCCATAAAGTATATGTCCTTACGGACCTATACGGACCTATTCCTGTGGCGGTGCGGCGCCACAGGAAAAACACCTCCGTGTTGATAACCATTTGTAAAATCCAGGCGGCTTTTGATGGCTTTCAGTGGAGTGAGTATATGAGAAATTGTTTAACAGCTGGACATGTTCCAACTTGTCCTTAAGGCTTCCAACAGAGGTGCTGTGGCGGAGCGTCGCAGCGGCTGCGAGCTGACGCTGCAATCCGCCCGCACGTCTTTCATTAAAAAAAATCTCCTTTAACAGTGGAATATCCGGATAAAATGCTGAAACCGACTTCTTCTGAAACTTCTCTGTTCTCTCATGATGTCCTGGATCAATAGAGCCTGAAATGTGGAGGTTTTCAGCTTGAAACAAGCTGACGACGGCGCCTGGGACTGCTGCGCGACGTCCCGCTCTGTGGGAAGTCCTTAAAGCGACAGTATCAACTCAAAATCTCTCATCAGCCGTTAAAATTTTCACCGAAAACCAGCTTAATTTTTCGAACCGTGTCCACTTCGATGTGCCTCACGGGTTTAGAAAAAATTTTGATCAAACAAAGCGCCAGTCTCTCAGCAACTTCTCAGACAAAGGAATTCCGACGAGGGGCTGGACGACTCCTCCCACAAGGAGTGCTCACAGGCGATTGACGTCTCCGACAGGCGTGGAAAAACTCCGCATGCGAACGAGGGTTCAAACATGTCTGACGTAAAAACATATGAATGAAATACATATAGTTTTTGAAAAAAATAAAAAGGACCTATACTTTATTGACAGACCTCGTATTTTATGGGATACTTTTTGAAAACAACAAAGAAAGGGATCACATAGGGAAAGTTCTGCTTCTGAAATAAAATGATTTCCTGTGCTGGATGCTGTTTCCTCCCGTCCATCTATTGGCCGTCCATCTGATCCTCCGAGATCCTTCCAGGACCAGGACCTTTGCTCAAGTTGTTACATCATGTTAAAGCAAATGAGAATCTGAGGGGTCAGTACACGTAAGGCTGACTGCTAGCGACTGATGCGCTCTGCGGGAGAGAAAAAATTCAGGCATGCCCAAGAAATTTCCTTCCACTTCCCCACCAGACAACAACTCACACGCGTCATTTATTACCGTCTGATAAAATCAAGTTGGATACTTTTTGAATCCACTTCATTTCTTCAATAATATAACTTACACATCCATTCATCTGCCCCGATCTAATTTTATGTGTATATTTATCTGTAGTCTACATATTTTTTGTCTTTTTTTCCAGCTGCTCTGATCCGTGGGAACAGGAATAACTGCACCCAGTTTTCACGAAACTTGGACTGGTTGGTCAGCAAACTGGAGAGACTGGAATCTTCTTCAGGTATGATGGAAAAGTGTCTGACAGCTCTGAGCACCTCCCACATATTTTGTTCAAGTCTTTAGAAATTTGTATGTGTGTTGCAACAGTTTTTTTTGTAAATGCCTAAGTGCGGACAACAGCAGTAAATCATAGAGAATATGATGTGTGATCTCTAAGGAATCCTGGAAGTCCTCCACTGTATCTTGGTTGAAAGTCCTGAGGCTCTGAACATCATCCAGAGAGGACACATTAAATCGATCATCTCTCTGCTCTACAAGCACGGACGCAACCATAAGGTGAGTAGAGCAGGAAGTATGGTCACCTAGAGATCACGAACGTGTAACTTAATGGTCTTGTGTGATTGAATTAGACTCCTGGCGCAAAAGGTCTAAACATACTAGTCCATGAGAGAGGAGGCACTTTGGACCTATATGGTGCCACTTCAGGGGGCGTAATGTCACTTGCATTCAAGCCCCAGTGCACCACGGCCTCACTAAATGTCCCACGGTGGCAGCTACAGCCAGGTAGGGGTCACTGAAGGATTACTCAGGGGTCAACATGCTTAAAAATGCTCCAATTGGGGAAAAATTTACCACATTAGGGATTCCAAGAAAGCATAGTTTGGACAACCTGTAGCTGAATGTTGTGGGGTAAAAGCAGCAAAATGTTCGCCACCTCGCCAGTCGCGCATTATGAGGTGAACTCGAAACTTGTAAATGGTGCAACATGAAGATAGTTTTAAAGTTTGAGTCTTTAATGTGACCTCTGTTATGTTTTTTGGTGACAGACAGCGACTCGTCAGTCGGCTGCTGTCCAACATGTGAAATTATATAATTGGGCCTAATTTTGATTGCAGGCCGTGTTTGGTTCACACATCCTTTGTTTTGACCGGATTCAGCAGGGTGCCTCGAGTTAAACTTTCAAGGAAAAAGCGAGTTCCCATGCACACCCTGAGGTTTCCCGGTGATGACTGCAGACAGTCATTATACATACAGAAAACGAAACTTGTCCTCTGCATTTAACCATCGTAATTACAGTGAGACACAATCCATCCAGTGCCAACTCCAGATGTAAAGATGCTGCCTTGCTCAGGGGCAGAGCTAGCAGACAGACCCTAAATAAGCATGGGTTTCCCGTCTTCTCAGAGTGGCCCCTGGTTGAATTGCAGTGCTGTTTGAAAAGGGCTTTTGAGTTTTTCCTAACAATGTTTACAGGTATTCTGTATTCTGGCTCCGTTCTCAAAGACCTCAGCAATCTGAACGGAAGCTGCCACAGCCGTTATCTGAGCCTTTAAATCCATTCTCCCAAGTGTCCGCTGGGACACAACAAACATAATCCAACACAGATCTTTCACCCTGAGTACCTCAAATGTCAGCATGCTTAAACTTTGAATTTTCTCTCACATACAGGTTTTAAACTTTGGGTCACGGCTCTAACGACGTCCTAAAAGATCATTTGGCTGTTTCCCCTGACAGTGGTAAAAAATGTCAATTTCTTAGGACACCTTATCCAAAGATCTTTATCCTGATTGGTGACGGTAGCACTGTGGGACTTTTATATGAAGTCGTAGTCATCTCAAACCCATGCATTGGTGAAGTTAGGCTACAAATATGTGATCTTGGGTTTAATTCCCAGTCATGTTACCCTGGAGTGGGATGGTACGCCCGTGTCGTAGTCAACTGTAGTGTTGTAGTGCACCATGATATGGATTGTGTATTACTGTCAACACTGTGAGACAGGCCACTGAGAACCCCCCAACACAATTATTTTTTATTTAAATGACACCTATGAAAATAATGCTGGAAAAATAATGAATAATAACACTGAATATCCATTAAAATTGAAATTGGTAATCATTTCAGTGCTTCTGCAGCTCAGATCAGTGTTCCTCTGTAGCTCACCTGGACCGAAGGTCTGGTGGGCTCATGCCAGATGGGGGGGTCGCCTGTCCTCCGGCATCGGTGCCGTCATGTGTAAACATCTTCTTCTCAGAAATCACTGAACCACTGAAGATGAAACTTGGTGTGTGTGTGTTCCTACCGACGAGGACACCAAAGTTTGTTTGAGGCTTTCAGATCTGATTTTAAATCTCATATATAGCAATCTGGATCACCTCCAAAATTCAGTGGCGTCTTCCATGCCCTAATATCTATCTGTGGTACAAATTTTATACAAATCTGTGACGTAGTTTTGACATTATCCTTCAAAGCATGTATAAAGTGAAATCTTGATCCAGGTTACCTCCAAAATTTAATGGAGTCTTCCATGGTCTAATATCTATCTGTGGTGAAAATTCCATCAAAATCCATGCAGTAGTTTTGATGTAATCCTACTAAAAGACAGACAGACAAACTCTGAGTTTATCAAACCTGGAATCACGGTGATTACTTCTTGTCAGGGGCACAATATAATGTTTGCCCAAAGACATTAAAGAGAATTGTGTTGAGTCATCTGATTTTCTGATAATTATCCTCGCTTTCTAATCCACCTGTTTCTCCCAAAGGGAGCCCCAGTCCCTCTGCTGAACTCTGGTAATCTTGCTGCACACCTTCATTATGTTGTTTAGGCTCTACTTGTTCTTCATTGACAACCATTAACCAACAGTTAAAATGCAAAGTGAAAAGACTTTCAATAAAAGACTGATAAAAGGTCTATAAATAGTATCACAGAAGTAAAAATAATTGAGTTGTTCTATGGGGTTTAGTTTTCCATCTCCAAGGGAAAACCACCATATCTTTGCACGGTAACTGCTCTGAAGTCACGTCATGTACCGTCATTGTCCAAAAGGTGGAACGGTCTGTGTCCTTGAATAAAACGCATCCTCTTAAATGGGCAGCGACCTTAGCTGGGGAGGTAACCTGCTGTCCAGGAGGAGCCGTAGACTCTCATCATCTTCTTGGTACTGGTATCTGGAGATGAGCACTGGCTCCAGTGCTGCATAGCACTTAACCACGGCTTCTCCCAGCAGCTGCTAATTCAACTAAAATGTCATCATGTGGAATCTCTTATAACTGCACCTAAAAAGGTTAAACCTTTAGAAGTGAAAATGTCACGCGTATTACCGAGTGCCCGTGTCTCTCAGATTCTAGATGTCCTGTGTTCCCTCTGCGTTTGTAACGGCGTGGCGGTGAGGGCCAATCAGAATCTGATCTGCGACAACCTGCTTCCCAATAGGGACCTGCTGCTTCAGACTCGACTGTGGTCAACGATGTCCAGAGGTAAAGAACGAGGACATGGAGATGGACTGTTTCCTAAATAATGCCACTGCACACCATCTTGGTTTTCAGGACTGAGCTGAATGCAGATTAGAGGACTGTAGAATCAGTTTTTTTGCTCCCCACCTTTAAAATTTTTTAGAAAATTCCTTGAAAGCTCTTCAGTGACTTCTGCTGCTACATATCGAAGTACTTTTCATACTTTGTCTCCTTCAAGCTTTTTTTCCCGTTTCAGCATGCGGCCCAACATCTTCCTGGGTGTGGCTGAAGGTTCCGCCCAGTATAAGAAGTGGTATTTTGAGCTGGTGATTGACCAGGTGGACCACTTTGTAACCGGCGAGCCGACTCACCTGAGGGTCGGCTGGGCCAACACCAAAGGCTACGCTCCCTACCCCGGGGGAGGAGAGGGGTGGGGGGCAACGGCGTTGGGGACGACCTCTACTCGTACAGCTTTGATGGACTTCACCTCTGGTCAGGTAGGTGGTCTTTGCTAAACCTGTTTCTTCTGATTACTTATATTCAGGATCGGGTTGACCACGGTCAGGTTGATGGCCGGATGCTTGAATTCAAAAAATGTACATTTGAATTTTTTTAGGTACTGTTATTTAAATATTTGAATGTTTATTTGCATACATAGACATTCCATTGTTTTCATGTAGTAGGGTTCAAAGTCCTTCAGGTTGAGGTTTGGATCCAACCAGGTGAAATTTTAAAATGTGGCTTTAAATACTGTGATTTATTTTGTCAAAATGTTATGGTCCTTTTTTATGTTTATCGGGGGAAAATATTTACAACATGGTGTTAAATAATTTTTAATAAATTAATCTATTTTTAAATCTAGATTAAAAATGCACCTTTTCTTGGCTTCTTTGCAAGTCTTGATGGTGGGAACTGTTTATTCAAATCAAATCAAAATTTTATTTATATAGCGCCAAATCACAACAAACAGTTGCCCCAATGCGCTTTATATTGTAAGGTAAAGCCATACAGTAATTATGGAAAAACCCCGGTCAAAACGACCCCCTGTGAGCAAGCACTTGGCGACAGTGGGAAGGAAAAACTCCCTTTTAACAGGAAGAAACCTCCAGCAGAACCAGGCTCAGGGAGGGGCAGTCTTCTGCTGGGACTGGTTGGGGCTGAGGGAGAGAACCAGGAAAAAGACATGCTGTGGAGGGGAGCAGAGATCAATCACTAATGATTAAATGCAGAGTGGTGCATACAGAGGAAAAAGAGAAAGAACGTGGGTGCATCATGGGAACCCCCCAGCAGTCTAAGTCTATAGCAGCATAACTAAGGGATGGTTCAGGGTCACTGATCCAGCCCTAACTATAAGCTTTAGCAAAAAGGAAAGTTTTAAGCCTAATCTTAAAAGTAGAGAGGGTGTCTGTCTCCTGATCCGAATTGGGAGCTGGTTCCAGGAGAGGAGCCTGAAAGCTGAAGGCTCTGCCTCCCATTCTACTCTTACAAACCCTAGGAACTACAAGTAAGCCTGCAGTCTGAGAGCGAAGCGCTCTATTGGGGTGATATGGTACTACGAGGTCCCTAAGATAAGATGGGACCTGATTATTCAAAACCTTATAAGTAAGAAGAAGAATTTTAAATTATATTCTAGAATTAACAGGAAGCCAGTGAAGAGAGGCCAATATGGGTGAGATATCTCTCCTTCTAGTCCCCGTTAGTACTCTAGCTGCAGCATTTTGAATTAACTGAAGGCTTTTCAGGGAACGTTTAGGACAACCTGATAATAATGAATTACAATAGTCCAGCCTAGAGGAAATAAATGCATGAATTAGTTTTTCAGCATCACTCTGAGACAAGTGCTTTCTAATTTTAGAGATATTGCGCAAATGCAAAAAGCAGTGGGCCAGGCAGGTTGGGAACTACTTAAGGGGACTAAATGTCACTTGTTCTGTATCCAGCTCTTCCTCTGCTGCCCCCCCAGTCGCTTTGAGTCACCACAGTGGAACCATTATGGCACAGATTTTACACTGGATGCCCTTCTTCACAAAGTGAGAGAAGGGCATCTTGATATAAGAGGAAAGAACTGCTCTGTTTCAGAGAATTTACTCAGAAAATCTCGTTCACATCCTTTTCCGGAACAAAACTCAGTGATAACTGGAGGCGCGGGTCTGTTTGAGCTCCATTGTGTTCTGAGTTGGAGCCTTTCCAGATGTTTCTGCCAGAAAGGGATTATTGCAGAATGTTATGTGGTCAGCAGTGTTTAGTCCACAGTCTTACAGCATCTCCAGAGACCAGACGGAGGTTTGTTCAAAATGCAGCTCTGGGAATTCTACCGTCTCTGTGCAGAATCGTTCAGCCTGGCTTCCGAGGGTTGGGAGTTACACACTCACTGAAAGAGGAAGAGCATCTTTCATTTCCCTTTTCTTAAAGCTATCCTACTACTGGAATGATGCCCCCCCCCCAAAAAAAACCTCCAATTTTATGGGTTCTGTTTTGTTTGGGGGATGGGGGGGGTGACCCTGTATTCTGACACCAATGCAAAGTCGTTAGTGCAGAACATCGTTCTGGTTTTAGAATTTTCATGAGACATTCACTCAGTTACTGTATTTTGTGGAGTATAAGTCACACTGAAGTATAAGCAGTGGTGGGCACAGTACCGCTAATTAGCGAAGCTAACATTTTTGTTAGCGGATTAGCTTTTAAGATAACTTTGAAAACCATCAGTGGACCAATTAGCTTCCTCTAAATTTAGTTTTGCTAACTTTCAGTCCGCTTTCAGAAACTGTCTGATAACTTTTTTCCAATTTGTCAAGGGCGTAATATGGGTCATTGACATATTTTACGTCAAAAAATTATAGTTATAGATTCATTTGTTTGGAATGGTGGCCATTTTTATGCCGAAAACAGCCAATTTGGGTATTTGGACCATAACTTCTCTTTTCATTTAACAAGAGCACAATATTGGCCATTGACATTGTTTCCATCCCAAAATTGTTTGCATAGATTTGTTTGTTTGGAAATGGCAGCCGTTTTATGCCGAAAATGGCCATTATGCCTTGGGCGTTAATTGAGCCGGTAACCACAGGGCCCTTGGCACTCTAATTAAATTATTCTCAGCTAATGTACATTGTCATAGTATTCCACATATTCCAGATGATCAAAAAAATGTTGCGATGCCCTTTTGTTGACCTGTGACTGATGATGTGGAAGGTTTTCATAGACACATGTACATACAGACAGCTGCCCTTTTATGCATAAGAACTGATTGATTGCTCGATGATTTTCAGTATCTATACACCACCACTGGCTTGCAAACAAATCTCCAAATCCACCGGTCTGTCTGGCTTCCGTTCTAACAGACATTTCTTTTGCAGCACCTGTCCATTTCCAATGGCAACATCCAGGTGGACGCCTCCTTCATGCAGACCCTGTGGAACGTCCAGCCGACCTGCTCCCTCCAGCAACATGGCTGTCGGCAAGTTCACACAGACGCCTGCAACCCACCACAATGTGCAGGATCATTTTAACGGAAACTGTCAAATCCTTCTTTTGTCTGGTGGTTTTTTGCCAACAACGTAATGGACTGTGGGTTATAATTAAAGAAAATAATGACTTTGTTGACCTGGTGCATGCAGAAACACGCAAACATAACAAACACAGATTGAAATAAGTCACTGAAGCAACACCACCAATGTTGTGACTCCAGGGCTCTTTTGTGCCTTTTTTTATTTGGCTGCTGAATGACTGTGTGAATGCTGAAAACATACGTAGGAATAAAGATGGAGTTCTGACTCTTCTGTTTATATGATCAGGGTATTTGGTTGGGGGTCATGTGATGCGTCTTTGCCATGGACATGATGAGAGTTGACCATTCCTGGAGCGGACAAGAGTGAGGAGGAGCAGAGGTTAGTAACGCCGTCTTTTCAGTCCCGTTCTTCCACAATACCACTGCTTGTTATACACCTGAAAAAGAAAGGTTTGGAGTGTACACAGGATCCATACTGGGCACCCCCTATGTAATCTGCGGACTTGCGCACCGCCCGAGGCAGCCCTCAGACTCGGCGCATGTTGTGCTCCAAGCCCAGACAGAATCACTGCGAAATATCAGGAGATGAGGAGAGAATGTGCACTGTGATCTCACTGAGATCATTCAGTTCCGTGAGTGTCCGTCTCATCTTTCCTGACAGACAACAACATTTCCCAACTTTTGCAGAGTGGTGAACCTGCTCTGGAGAAATAATGTAATCATCCTGAAAGTGCTATATAAATAAAGTTTCTGTTATTATTACCCTCTCACCAGACAGTGTAGACGTCCTCGTCTTTCTAAAAAGGAATTTGAAATTATGAACTCAGGTCTGTTTTTTTCGTTTTTACTTACTTTTTTATTGTACTAATGTACATTTATTTTAAATTAATTTGTAATTTTCATTGCTTATTTTAAAATATTACCTGCACCAAGGAGGTAATGTTTCACCTGCGTTTTGAACAGATTTCAGTGGAATTTGTCGAACAGATCGATAAAGTGGCAGGAAATAAGCAAAATATTTTTTTATTAACCATTTCATTATTTTTGGAGGAGACAAGGAATATATTCCACAACAGAGGTCCAGAAGAATGTTTGGCACATAGAAACATAATGTTGAATTTGGTGAGCAGATACATAATGTCCTCAAAAACGAGGGATTTTATGTTTAATTTGGTCTGAATATATTTTAGACCCAGTAGAAAAATTTTAAAATTGTAACGCCACATACCATCACGGCGTGCATGTGCCGTTCTCCAGTGTTGCCACAGTTACTTTGAAAAAGTAATCAAATTACTGATTACTCCTTGAAAAAGTAACTTAGTTACTTTACTGATTACTCAGTTGTAAAACTAAGTTAGATTACTAGATACTTTTTTAGTTACTTTCCCAGCTGCCGACAACAACCCTCTGCCACCTCAACATGACAGTACTTGTTTTGTCAAAACTCACTTTATAGTCACCCTTTCTTGACTTAAATGAAAATAAATACTTGTTTTATAAAAAGTAAAATAAAGACCTCTTTCTTGACCTCATATTTAACTGTTGACAGCACTGTAACAGTAAAACTTGCAATTTCTAATCTACATTGTTTATAAATGTAACTGTTAAATTCTTTCTAACATTTTTCTAACATTTAAATTCTCTCTAAACATTTTACTTGTCAAAATTGTTATTATTATAAGTAGTATTAGTAGTTGTAGTGAAAAAGGCTTCAAAACTGGACCTTTAATCTAGGGTGTTGAGGGGGAGGGGGGGGCACATCCTTGCCCCACGCCCCCCATTCCATCTGGATTCGCCCCTGCTTTGGCGTTTGAGCACAAAGAATGGATAACATTATTTATGCAGAAAACATGACCAGATTTACAGGTAAGAAGGTTTTATTGCGTTTTCACATCATGTGGTCCTCAGAGTGTTTAGGTGCATTTGAGTGGAAAATAGTGTTAGTTGTTGACGCGTCGCGGAGGATCAGCTGTTTTTAACAAGCAGATACGGAGCGGCTCAGAATTCTGAATAAGGAGAAAAAAAGCATAAAAATGTCTTTGTAAAGCTCAGTGCAGGTGTGCTGTTGTCACAGCGCTTTAAGACGTGAGGACGAGTTGTAGCTGCTGCAGAAAACTGCGGATGAAAAGCTCCCAGCTCGCTGAAAGCGGGTAGTTCAGTCGAACCCCGACCCCCTGCCCACGGACCAAGTTTAATGCTGCTATCAACCCACAATGCAAAAATAATAGTAACGCACAGTGACTTGGAGAAGTAACTTTAATCTGATTCTGATTTGGAAAGATTAACGTGTTAGATTACTCGTTACTAAAAAAGTGGTTAAAGTAATGCGTTACTAAGTAACGGCATCACTGCCATTCTCACAACCATGAGCAGTGGAATTTTCTGTCATTCTTTCATGGGAAGCGTCTGCTGCAGTCCGACAACATGAGTCTTAAGGGTTGGGCTTAGAACACAGTGTGCACCGAAAGTGTGACAGTTTGTACTGAAGCTGGTGGGAAACCAAACCGTGATCACTCAGCACGAGTCCCAGTTGCCCAAAATTAATTTGAAAATGAGCGCTGACAGGCTGAATAAAATCCCACAGCACCCAACAGCATCACGGAACTGACAGGAAGTGGAAAAATGTAATCGGATCATGATAACTTATACAAACAGATAATGAAGCAGATGGCGAGACTGAAGCTTTTCTTGTATGACGAGATATATGAGTGAACGTGAGATGGGTTTGGTGATGATCAGAGAGACTTATTGATACTGTAACTTTAATTCTTCAAAATGTAATTTTAGGCAACTGAAACTTGAGTTTTGATTCATTAAGAGCTGCCTTTTAGGAGTGTGGCTGAAGAGACTCTGTTATTGTATCTGGATGAAAGATGGACTGTTGGATCTCAAATCAGGATCTGATTTAAGATTTATCAGAGGTTCCTCTACGATGACTGCATTAGGAGAAACTCTTATTCCTCCAGTCGGATCAAAAACATTCAGAATGACAGACGTCGCCTTTGTGTTTGTGTGATCTCAGGACCGTGAACTATGAGGCAGGGAAAGGTGCATCGAGGGCCCGCTCGCTGTGGAGACTGGAGCCGCTCCGAATCAGGTGAGATCAGACACAAATCTGCAGAGAGAATAAAACATCACACATAAAAAAAGACTTCAGGCAAACATTTTTATTAGGGACGTTTTTATTTCATGGGAGAAAATAACCACTGAGGCTGCCGTCCTTCAAGCCTTCTGGTACTATCTGCTGATCTCAGAGACCTCTATGCCAGATGGACGAGAAAAATCCCAGCCTGGCAGCTTCCCTCACTGCAGGCGTCACCAGCGGGTTCTTGGGTTGCCGCCACGACAAGCACGGGAACAATCTGGCCAAACCCAAAGCAATCACCTCAACAATGGAGGCCTCGAAGATGAACCACTCTGATTTCATGTCCCTGACCTCCCTCGGGATGTAGGAGAACTTCCTTCTGAAGTGTGATTTGAAGGCCATCTGGACAGGCTCTTCCACCAAACATTCTCAGCAAACCCTCACAATGCGTTGTGGCGTTCCAGGTCAGTTCAGTGTCTAATGCCACCATCTGACCAGCTAATCACCAGGTGGTGATCAGTCGCAGCTCTGATGACACAATTACGAGATTGATCATCAACCTTTGACTTGGGGTGTTCTGGTAGCAAGTGTACTTATAAACACTCTTGCACTCAAACAAGGTGCTTGTGATGGACAGTGCATGACCAACACAAAAGTCCAACAAGAATACATCACTGTCACCCTGGACAGCTCTGGAGAGAGTCCAGGCTTCTCCAGAAGTTCGTTTCCTGAGCCTCAGCTGTCTAAAGAGGTGAACCTAACTATATCACTCAGCCTCCTGCACAAGTTCAGGTTCCTTCCCCATCAAAGAGGTGATGTTCCAAGAGTCAAGTACCACCCTTTATTCTCTCCATGTGGATGGGGAGCCCACATGGAGGTGCCGCAGATCCTGACCATGCCTCATGGCTGTAGACCCATCCACCAGGTGCTCACCTGTCAGCCCCCTCCCCAGGCTCCGGTCTGCCTAATCTGGGCGAGGTGACGCTTTCCATTTTTGTGTCCACCATAAAGGGTCTTTTTTTTTTTTTTTTTTAAATCACCGTTTGTCTGTCTCCTCACCTGGGGCCGATTTGCCAAGGGCAGTCCTACCAGGAGCTAATGTTCCACACAAGCCTCCTCCACCACGGTAAAGTGTCAATTTTGTTTCCGATCCATCTTGTGCATTTAAAGCAGCAGAATTAAATGTCTTTTGCGAAAGCCGGCACTGGCTGATGAAAAGAAGCACTACACATACAATGTTTGCTCTGAGACTGCTAATGGAGAAGTATAGAGAAGGCCAGAAGGAGTTACATTGTGTGTTTGCAGATTTAGAGAGAGCTTGTAACAGTGTGCCGAGAGAAGAGTTGTTTTATTGTATGAGGAAGTCTGGAGTGGCAAAGAAGTATATGAGGGTAGTGCAGGACATGTACAAGAACAATGTGACAGCAGTGAGATGCGCGTTAGGAATCACAGATGCATTCAAGGTGGAACAGAAATTACATCAAGGAGCAGCTATAAGTCCTTTGTTGTTCACAATGGTGAGGTACAAGTTGACGGAAGCAATCAGACAGGCGTCTCCATGGACTATGATGTTTGCGATGATGTTATGAACTGTACTGAGCAGGTTGAAACTAGCCTGGAGAGGTGGAGATATGCTCTGGAAAGAAGGGGAATGAAAGTTATTTGGAGTAAGATGGAGTACTTGTGCGTGAAAGGGAGTGAGCTCAGTGACATAGTGAGGTTGCAAGGACTACAGGTGGTGAAGGCAGATGAGTTTAAATACTTGGGGTCAACTAGAATGGAGAGAGTGGTGGAGAGGTGAAGAGAATGCAGGCAGGATGTAGCAAGTGGAGAAGAATGGCAGGAGTGATTTATAATGGAAATGCAACATTGACAAGATGGTAGCAAGACCAGCTATGTTGTCTGGCTTAGAGATGGTGGTGTGAACAAAGAGACAGGAGGCAGAGCTGAAGATGCTGAGGATGGCATAGATACATAGTTACAGAGGTAAAATTGAGATGGCTTGGACATGTACAGAGGAGGGACCCAGGATATATAGGGAGAAGGATGCTGAGGATGGAACAGCAGGCAGAAATAGAAGACGTAGGCCAAAGAGGAGGTTTGTGGATGTGCTGAGGGAGGACATGCAGGAGGTGGTGTAACAGAGGAAAGGAGGAGATAGAAACATCATCTACTGTAGACAAGAGCAAGAAGAAGGGTGCAGTCCTGGCTCTGTAAAATGTCTCTCAAAATAGAGGCATCCTTATATTCTGCATCGTATCACCTCTGTACTACAGACACATTTTTCTTTTTCTCTGTTCGGAAGTTGTAACAGCCGATCTCTCTGTAGCTGGAGCGGGAGCCACATCCGGTGGGGCCAAGCCTTCCGACTACGCCACCTGTCGACCGGTCACTACCTGGCCCTGACTGAGGACCGTGGATTAGTGCTGCAGGACAGGGAAAAGTCCGACACCACGGCCACCGCCTTCTGCTTCAAGGTGTCCAAGGTCCGTGCTCCTTTACCGCTGCTCGCTTCATAACCTGCGCTTAGTCTCCACACCACTGTGGTCCAGCGACACAGAGAAGAACTTTGTAAAAAAAAAAAAAATATACGAAATCAAGACAAAAGTCTCCCACATACGTTAGTGCAGTTAATGCAGCTGAAAGGGAAAAACAATTTATTTTACAAGAAATAAATATTGAACTTGTTGTCGGGTGTTTTTTTTTTTTTTCTTTTTTTCTGTATCTTGTCCTTTCTCCAGTGGCGGTTGTGTTTCTGATTGGTGTGTTTGAAAAGGTCAGTACTTTGTCATGTTGAACATCATTGTTAATGTGTTTCCTGCTTCTCGCTGTCGGCTGCAATCAGCCGCTTCGCTCCGTCTCTGCTGAGCCGACAGGCCGCTGGAGCTAATGAGGCTGGCAGCGCTCTCACAGCGGGCCAGTGAGCACGCTCTCTTCCACCCGCCTCCCTGATTACAATCCGATCACAATATATCTTCATTTATCATATGTGTGTGTGTCTGAATGTCAACACAACAGGAAAAGGGCGACTCGGGCCTGAAGCGGGACATAGAGGGAATGGGGATGCCAGAGATCAAATACGGTGACTCGGCCTGCTTCGTCATGCATGTGGCGACTGGACTGTGGCTGACCTACCAGGCGCCCGACGCCAAGTCATCTCGCTTAGGACCATTAAAGCGAAGGGTAAGAAGGAAAAAGTGCTTCCTCCTACAGCAGTGACTTCTGTCGATGTCGTTAAAGTAATAAATTACCTTATACTTTATAATGTCATCTTGACCTTATTTACACATTATTGTGTTTCCAATAGTTTGGTTTTTGGGAATGTTTAGACTTATTGGGTCATGCCAAGGCCATAGACTGTATCAGGCATGAGAATTTTCAGGATTTTTCCTGAATTCCAGGTTTTTGTTGTTTTTAAGGACGATCTGAATGAAGTATTCCTGATTCCCCCACCAAGCGTCTGCTTGGCTTCCAAAATAAGGCTTAATGTGGGTCTAATCTTACCTAAAACCCATGAGCTCCTACAGTGGGCCCCAAACCCTGGACACACTTTCAGGATTTTCGGGATGTCTCATTCTCATGTCTGCTGTTTATACACTGGCCACACCTTCTGTCAAACAGGGCAGCTCTTAATATTGCCATCTCGGCAGTCCTAAATCATGACCAGTCCATAAATGGGTAAAGAGGTGGAGCGTGACCAAAGAAACCCAAACATGCGTCACTACCTCAGTTACCAAACAAGTGAAGGTAATGCTAACAGTGTGACTTTCGTATGGGGGTGTGTGGACTGCGCGGTGGTTTTCATAACTGGTTTATTTGATGTGGTTATTAAAATGTTGCACCATAAAGAGATCTAATGTCGCCAAGCCACCTGCTAATTACAGTTAGCAGTGCTAACTTATTGTGTTAACCTGCAAATGATATAATACTAAAACTTCACATGGTGGAGAAATCGCTCCATTTTGAGAAGTTTGGGCCACGATGATGACCAACCTGTTGCTTATAGTAGCAGATAATCCAGAGTGTTTTTCCAGCACCTTCCACCCCATCTACACACCAACACAGCTCACTGACATCAGGAGTCTACATGAACCAAATATATGTTCTCCTTTCCTCCAAGTCCTTGTCTGTCCTGACTCCTCTCGGTCTGTCCTCTTTGAACCCTTCTTGTGAGCAGGAGCGACGGGTGTAGGAAGATCATCTCAAACCCTGTGGAGGCTTACAGTTCATTTTTGGTGAGGTGTTGGATTAATGTGACATGAGGAATGTAGCTCATCCTTGGACAAGCCTCGAGGGACATCAAATGCCACTTTGTCCTGGCAGCAGTCAGACCCTGCAGCCGCGGCAGCATGCCAAACCACCTGTCATATTAAAGGAGATGGTCAGCGTGCGCCGTAATCCTCCTCCGCCACCTCTTTCATATTGTTTGCTTGATGGTGGTCGTGTTTCACTGAGTCTTGGCGGTTTTGACCCTTAGTTGCACAGATCTCTCTCCAGCCTGTGGATCCTTAACGGCTGTGGTGATGTTTGAGAATAAATCTGTCGTTACATTTTGATGCATCTGTTTTTATAGACATAAAAACACATTTATACAAAGTGGGAAAGTCTTAAACTTCAGAGCGATCTAGAAATACCTCCCAGGGGAAGCTCCTAGAACCATTTACAGTGATGTGTTTGATTGGATTTTTACTTGTTGCCTCGGTGACTTAATGTCTTTAAAGTTAAAATCCATATTTTTACGTGCATCCTGTCCTAGGCCTGCCTGCATTCTGAAGGTCACATGGATGATGGGCTGACCCTGCAGCGCTGTCAACATGAAGAGTCACGAGCCGCACGCATCATCCGCAACACCACCTTCCTCTTCACCAACTTCATAAGGTAATACATTGGAGACACTTTTGTACTGGTTTTCATCAAAGTAACGGCAACCCTCACAAACGGAGGTGAGATGTTTTAGAGTTCGTGTTGAGTTCTTGCTGTCCTTCCGTCAGGGCTTTGGACAGAATGACAGCGGGCGAATCCACGGCGGTGGCTGGTTATGTGGAAGAAGTGCTGCAGACGCTGAACGACCTGATTGAGTACTTCAAGCAGCCTGACTCGGAGCTAGAGCACGAGGAGAAACAGTGTCTCCTCCGTTCACTCATTAAACGTCAAGATCTCTTCAAAGAGGAAGTAAGATTGATTTAACGTGTGGGTGTTGGATATAAATGGGCTGCCTATAAAAATTAGTGCACATGTCCATAATACTGCCTACAGTGGGTAAATACTGAGTTGAGTGGAGGAAATATTGGAGTTGTATTTCTGGGTTACTTAGTATTTGTCAAGGCGGTTTTTGAGTGCGTTGATGGTCGCAGTATTGACTACTTGTGTATTTGTGGTGGAGTAGCGTTGATTATATCACCTCTTGGATACCTGTACGCCATACAGGGAAGGTCTTGTTTTTTAATCTGGAACTATAGTCAAGGTTTTTTAGTTCTGGGATAAGTTTGGTACCTTGGCCTAATACTTGTTCTATAAGGGTTTGGTCTTGAGGGCATGTAAGGACTTTGAAGAGGTTTTTTTTATTTTGAATGAGTGGCTCTTCAGATGGGACAAATGACCTGGTTTTCATTTGGCTTTGACTTGACCTGATGTGTGGACTGCAAAGTCTAATTTGGGGTTCATTAGTATTCCGTGGTCTTTCACTGCTGGTATTGTCCAGGGTAATATGATGATGATATTGAGCAGTGTTTTTGTTCAGAGGTGGAGTGCTTTGCGTTTTGGAATGTACAACTTTAGGAGTCATCATCTTTAGGGTGGATGATAGCTGACTTCCTGAGCAGATCTTCTACTCCCAGCTGAGAGAAGGAAAATGGTCCAGAGGAGGGCAGAAAAGTGGAACAAGTTTACCATGAGGCTTCTTTTTTGCACAGTAAAGCTTTAAGTGCCTTTTGTTAATATAACTCTGTATTGTAGTGCTTGACAAAGCTTTCCCAAAGTAATTCCTTGCCTCTGTGGTTATATCAGCTATTGATGAATGAGGGTTCTTGATGTGGTGCCGTCTGCACGCTTGGAGGTCACAGGTATTCAACTTAGATTTGCTTGTTTGTCCTTCATGCACTGAAATTCCTCCAGATTCCTTGAATCCGTTAATGATGTTACGCCCCAGAAAGGTAGAATTATGCAAATTCTTTCCAGTCTTTCTTTGGGGGAACATTGTTTTTTAAAAAAATCTATTTTTTCACTTTTTTTTTTTTTTTTTTTGAGAAATTGGAGATCCTCTGCCAAACCTTGCTTCTCAGCCTTTCATGGATTCAGCTTTGGACCAAATCATGATTACTATCACCTGTTGACATCACTTTTTTACATCATTTCTTGCCCTACATTGCTCCATCCCAACTTTTATTGGAATGTCTTGTTGGCCTAAATGCAGGAACGGGTGAGTATTAACAAATGAAAGGAAGGTGATCACACAAAACTTGAAATTTCTTGAAATTTCATACAGTGAAATAAAAGTCCAAGTAAATGTAAAAACATGCTGTTTTTTTAATAATGGCATTTTCTCTCCTATCTGAACTTTTTCTGATTGGGGTTGTAGTTAAAGTCTGATGGTGTGAGGGAACGTCAGTCTCAGACACGTGAAATACTTCCTGTTGTTTTTGGCAGTTGTCTGGGAAATGGACAGAGGAAGGAGGAAGGATACAACAAAGCTTCCATTGAATGGGATTTCTACCAAGAATATTATCTGCTTCATCTTGTGGTTTGTTTTTCTTTGGGTGTCTACATAACCATGAATGGTTCTTTCCTCCCCTTAGGGGATGCTGACCCTCCTCTCCAAATGCATCGATCGCATGAACCTGTACAACAGTGCTGCCCACTTTGGAGAGATGGCGGGCGAGGAGGCAGGCGCGGCCTGGAAGGACATTCTCAACCTCCTCTATGAACTCTTGGGTAAGGCGGCTTGATCGGCGTGAAAAACCTACATCATCTGTCAGCGTTGTCATCCGCTGACCCTGACCAGACGTGCAGTATTAATCTTCCGTCACACTCCTCCCTTCCCTCCAGCCAGGCGTCCCCTCCTCCCCCACCTTCATGCTGCGTTCTGGAGCTCACAGCTGCAGACGGCCCTCACATAAAACTGTTTTATAATTCCCCAGTGGGGAGGTTTCATTTACTGCACCCCCCCCCCCGGACAAGAAATATGTTGATTGTGTCTGTACCTGTGGGGGTGTTTGTCCCACTCTGACAAGCAGACTGTGATGATATTATGCTGCTGTTTGTGCTAGAAAAGCTGAGTGTGAGTGTCCTCGCTTTTTTACAGCTTATCGTATTTTCCCGGACCATGTCGCACCTCACAAAAAATGTCTCATTTTAGGTGTGGGGGGGGGTGGGATGCGACAAGAAGGAAAATTAACGTAACCAGCACATTATTTCTTTATGGTGCAAACTCGGCGTTAATGAGCACAAACTAACAAGCCAATTAACGTTGTTCTAACCAGTGGTGGGCACAGTTCTGCTAATCCGCTAACCGCTAATTATCGAAGATAATGTTTTCATTATCGGATTAGCTTTTCACATAACTTCGAAAACCATCAGCGGACCAATTAGCTTCCGAAAAATTTAGGTCCGATCATTTTTAGACCGCTACCATATTTTTACGGGCATAATGAATAAAGCTTAACAGTTAAAAACATTTGTGAAGTCTGAAATCAGAGATTTTAGTGCTTGCCTGCTACATGTTTTGGAGCAGGCAAGCACTAAAATCTCTGTGTGTGAGAGAGAGAGAGAGAGAGAGAGGTTTTGACTTATGGTTAAAATTTTTAACAAACTAATTCTGGACAAGTTATTTAAATTAACGTCACATCTGGCATTTTATAAAGTGAAAATATCAGCTATATGTTTTAGTTTTAAAGTAATGCACTAATTTTGAATGTTTCAGCGTTTGGACACATGCCACAGTGCATTATGGGTAAATTTGTTTCCTGACAGGAGAAATGCATTGAGACGCTCTGATCAGGCTGCACTTTAGCCGCTGCACACAGACAGCGGCATTAACATCGCAACATAAAACTCTTTGTATATTGTGCCTAAAACTGTTGTGAATTCATTATCTTGCTTTATAGACGTAGTTATTGTATTTGTTTTATGTAAACAGAAGCTCAGGTTGTTTCTTTGTTATTTTCAGTGAGCTGCTGTGGTCCCATGACGCATGTCCAGTGAAGGCAGGGCGGACCAATGTTTAGGGGGGGATCGTTCGGTCTGCTACACCAGCACGTTCCATTTCTCAGCATCAGTCAGACCCTAAAAGCACTGAAGGATTCCTGCTGAAAACAAAAAGAGAACAGAAGTTTTAACTTTGTGTTCTTTGTAGTGAGTGTTGATATGTTGGTAAAATAATTTTCATGCTGTGCGGCACACCGTCTTTCTCTTGGCTCGAGCTGAGTCACCGTCACAGAGACTGTGACCGCCACAAGTTTTATGCTGGACGACTTTTTCTCGGGCAGTTTGTTTTGCTGTCAGTGGAGCTTCCCCTCGGTTCACCTTGACTGCCCTCATATTCATCATCACTTACTCCAGTGTGGAGTCTGAAACACACACGTGTGGCACACAGACCCACACAGCGCTCACCCGCAAGGAGGCGGGGCCATCTGATGAAGCATGAAATGTGTAGCTCGTCTTTCTGTAGCACCAGCGGATCTATTTTAAGAAACACACGTTTCAAAGGGATGGTGGTGGCCATCACAGTGTGGGCTTAGACTATGTCCTGGATTTTTGTATGTTGCCAGTATTTGTTTTTATTGCTGCTTTTTCATGTCTTTGCACTCGGTAACGGTGGTTGCTCACTGTTGATCTAGATGCTTGTTTGTGAAGCGTCTATCCTGCAAGTTCTGTGTTCTTGTCTTATCCGTCTCTTGAGATTTAATTTCTTCAGTGTCTTTGTCCTGAGCACTGTGGTGCAGCTCGAGGAGGGTCCTGTAGTCCTAGAGTCCGCTGGTCCTAACCTTTTTATGTTATTTGATGGTGTATATTACAACCCCAGAATGATTTGAAAGTTCAGTTTTGAAAAATAAAACATATGATTCTGTTGACATAAACCATAATCACCATTAATTGTACTGTTGTGTAGAAATCTGTTGAATTGAAAAATCAACAAATAATCAACAACAAATAATTAACAACAAATAATGCTAATGCTATTTCACCAATTCACTTTTTTTATTGTCACACTTTTGTAACTTTACTTAACCTTCTTTAGAGCTACATATAGCCAACCATAAATGTAAAAACAACTTCAACATGCTCTCCTTAATACTAGGATTAATGGACCCTAGGACTAGGAATAAATAAATAAATGGTAAATGGACTGCATTTATATAGCACTTTTCCATCTGCATCACACACTCAGAGCGCTTTACAATAATGCCTCACATTCACCCCGATGTGAAGGTGCTACCATGCAAGGTGCTCACTACACACCGTGTTATATGGAGTATAAGGACGCGTCCACACAGAGACAAGTTTTGACATATCTGTGAGTGAATAAACCTCAAAATGTTGTCTTTGTGTTTTCATGTGTACAACCAATACACAACGTTTGTGAAGTGATGATGCCGTCATCATCTTCTTCTTGTGTTTGTATACAGCACACAAGCTTTAAGCACGTGTTCTTCTCCTTTTTTCTGCAGGAGCGTTACAGTGCCACATACAGGCCTGGCATGTATACTACAGTGTTTTGAGCGTTACAGTGCCACATACAGGCCTGGCATGTATACTACAGTGTTTTCAGTGGTTTCATGTTAACGCAGATACGAGGGCTGTCCATAAAGTATATGTCCTTACGGACCTATACGGACCTATTCCTGTGGCGGTGCGGCGCCACAGGAAAAACACCTCCGTGTTGATAACCATTTGTAAAATCCAGGCGGCTTTTGATGGCTTTCAGTGGAGTGAGTATATGAGAAATTGTTTAACAGCTGGACATGTTCCAACTTGTCCTTAAGGCTTCCAACAGAGGTGCTGTGGCGGAGCGTCGCAGCGGCTGCGAGCTGACGCTGCAATCCGCCCGCACGTCTTTCATTAAAAAAAATCTCCTTTAACAGTGGAATATCCGGATAAAATGCTGAAACCGACTTCTTCTGAAACTTCTCTGTTCTCTCATGATGTCCTGGATCAATAGAGCCTGAAATGTGGAGGTTTTCAGCTTGAAACAAGCTGACGACGGCGCCTGGGACTGCTGCGCGACGTCCCACTCTGTGGGAAGTCCTTAAAGCGACAGTATCAACTCAAAATCTCTCATCAGCCGTTAAAATTTTCACCGAAAACCAGCTTAATTTTTCGAACCGTGTCCACTTCGATGTGCCTCACGGGTTTAGAAAAAATTTTGATCAAACAAAGCGCCAGTCTCTCAGCAACTTCTCAGACAAAGGAATTCCGACGAGGGGCTGGACGACTCCTCCCACAAGGAGTGCTCACAGGCGATTGACGTCTCCGACAGGCGTGGAAAAACTCACGCATGCGCACGAGGGTTCAAGCATGTCTGACGTAAAAACATATGAATGAAATACATATAGTTTTTGAAAAAAATAAAAAGGACCTATACTTTATTGACAGACCTCGTATTTTATGGGATACTTTTTGAAAACAACAAAGAAAGGGATCACATAGGGAAAGTTCTGCTTCTGAAATAAAATGATTTCCTGTGCTGGATGCTGTTTCCTCCCGTCCATCTATTGGCCGTCCATCTGATCCTCCGAGATCCTTCCAGGACCAGGACCTTTGCTCAAGTTGTTACATCATGTTAAAGCAAATGAGAATCTGAGGGGTCAGTACACGTAAGGCTGACTGCTAGCGACTGATGCGCTCTGCGGGAGAGAAAAAATTCAGGCATGCCCAAGAAATTTCCTTCCACTTCCCCACCAGACAACAACTCACACGCGTCATTTATTACCGTCTGATAAAATCAAGTTGGATACTTTTTGAATCCACTTCATTTGTTCAATAATATAACTTACACATCCATTCATCT
Organism: Thalassophryne amazonica; assembly: GCF_902500255.1. NCBI lineage: Eukaryota > Metazoa > Chordata > Actinopteri > Batrachoidiformes > Batrachoididae > Thalassophryne > Thalassophryne amazonica. Next base: position 6,202,489 of record NC_047123.1, on the reverse strand, counting down.
GCCCCGATCTAATTTTATGTGTATATTTATCTGTAGTCTACATATTTTTTGTCTTTTTTTCCAGCTGCTCTGATCCGTGGGAACAGGAATAACTGCACCCAGTTTTCACGAAACTTGGACTGGTTGGTCAGCAAACTGGAGAGACTGGAATCTTCTTCAGGTATGATGGAAAAGTGTCTGACAGCTCTGAGCACCTCCCACATATTTTGTTCAAGTCTTTAGAAATTTGTATGTGTGTTGCAACAGTTTTTTTTGTAAATGCCTAAGTGCGGACAACAGCAGTAAATCATAGAGAATATGATGTGTGATCTCTAAGGAATCCTGGAAGTCCTCCACTGTATCTTGGTTGAAAGTCCTGAGGCTCTGAACATCATCCAGAGAGGACACATTAAATCGATCATCTCTCTGCTCTACAAGCACGGACGCAACCATAAGGTGAGTAGAGCAGGAAGTATGGTCACCTAGAGATCACGAACGTGTAACTTAATGGTCTTGTGTGATTGAATTAGACTCCTGGCGCAAAAGGTCTAAACATACTAGTCCATGAGAGAGGAGGCACTTTGGACCTATATGGTGCCACTTCAGGGGGCGTAATGTCACTTGCATTCAAGCCCCAGTGCACCACGGCCTCACTAAATGTCCCACGGTGGCAGCTACAGCCAGGTAGGGGTCACTGAAGGATTACTCAGGGGTCAACATGCTTAAAAATGCTCCAATTGGGGAAAAATTTACCACATTAGGGATTCCAAGAAAGCATAGTTTGGACAACCTGTAGCTGAATGTTGTGGGGTAAAAGCAGCAAAATGTTCGCCACCTCGCCAGTCGCGCATTATGAGGTGAACTCGAAACTTGTAAATGGTGCAACATGAAGATAGTTTTAAAGTTTGAGTCTTTAATGTGACCTCTGTTATGTTTTTTGGTGACAGACAGCGACTCGTCAGTCGGCTGCTGTCCAACATGTGAAATTATATAATTGGGCCTAATTTTGATTGCAGGCCGTGTTTGGTTCACACATCCTTTGTTTTGACCGGATTCAGCAGGGTGCCTCGAGTTAAACTTTCAAGGAAAAAGCGAGTTCCCATGCACACCCTGAGGTTTCCCGGTGATGACTGCAGACAGTCATTATACATACAGAAAACGAAACTTGTCCTCTGCATTTAACCATCGTAATTACAGTGAGACACAATCCATCCAGTGCCAACTCCAGATGTAAAGATGCTGCCTTGCTCAGGGGCAGAGCTAGCAGACAGACCCTAAATAAGCATGGGTTTCCCGTCTTCTCAGAGTGGCCCCTAGGTTGAATTGCAGTGCTGTTTGAAAAGGGCTTTTGAGTTTTTCCTAACAATGTTTACAGGTATTCTGTATTCTGGCTCCGTTCTCAAAGACCTCAGCAATCTGAACGGAAGCTGCCACAGCCGTTATCTGAGCCTTTAAATCCATTCTCCCAAGTGTCCGCTGGGACACAACAAACATAATCCAACACAGATCTTTCACCCTGAGTACCTCAAATGTCAGCATGCTTAAACTTTGAATTTTCTCTCACATACAGGTTTTAAACTTTGGGTCACGGCTCTAACGACGTCCTAAAAGATCATTTGGCTGTTTCCCCTGACAGTGGTAAAAAATGTCAATTTCTTAGGACACCTTATCCAAAGATCTTTATCCTGATTGGTGACGGTAGCACTGTGGGACTTTTATATGAAGTCGTAGTCATCTCAAACCCATGCATTGGTGAAGTTAGGCTACAAATATGTGATCTTGGGTTTAATTCCCAGTCATGTTACCCTGGAGTGGGATGGTACGCCCGTGTCGTAGTCAACTGTAGTGTTGTAGTGCACCATGATATGGATTGTGTATTACTGTCAACACTGTGAGACAGGCCACTGAGAACCCCCCAACACAATTATTTTTTATTTAAATGACACCTATGAAAAATAATGCTGGAAAAATAATGAATAATAACACTGAATATCCATTAAAATTGAAATTGGTAATCATTTCAGTGCTTCTGCAGCTCAGATCAGTGTTCCTCTGTAGCTCACCTGGACCGAAGGTCTGGTGGGCTCATGCCAGATGGGGGGGTCGCCTGTCCTCCGGCATCGGTGCCGTCATGTGTAAACATCTTCTTCTCAGAAATCACTGAACCACTGAAGATGAAACTTGGTGTGTGTGTGTTCCTACCGACGAGGACACCAAAGTTTGTTTGAGGCTTTCAGATCTGATTTTAAATCTCATATATAGCAATCTGGATCACCTCCAAAATTCAGTGGCGTCTTCCATGCCCTAATATCTATCTGTGGTACAAATTTTATACAAATCTGTGACGTAGTTTTGACATTATCCTTCAAAGCATGTATAAAGTGAAATCTTGATCCAGGTTACCTCCAAAATTTAATGGAGTCTTCCATGGTCTAATATCTATCTGTGGTGAAAATTCCATCAAAATCCATGCAGTAGTTTTGATGTAATCCTACTAAAAGACAGACAGACAAACTCTGAGTTTATCAAACCTGGAATCACGGTGATTACTTCTTGTCAGGGGCACAATATAATGTTTGCCCAAAGACATTAAAGAGAATTGTGTTGAGTCATCTGATTTTCTGATAATTATCCTCGCTTTCTAATCCACCTGTTTCTCCCAAAGGGAGCCCCAGTCCCTCTGCTGAACTCTGGTAATCTTGCTGCACACCTTCATTATGTTGTTTAGGCTCTACTTGTTCTTCATTGACAACCATTAAACCAACAGTTAAAATGCAAAGTGAAAAGACTTTCAATAAAAGACTGATAAAAGGTCTATAAAATAGTATCACAGAAGTAAAAATAATTGAGTTGTTCTATGGGGTTTAGTTTTCCATCTCCAAGGGAAAACCACCATATCTTTGCACGTGTAACTGCTCTGAAGTCACGTCATGATACCGTCATTGTCCAAAAGGTGGAACGGTCTGTGTCCTTGAATAAAACGCATCCTCTGTAAATGGGCAGCGACCTTAGCTGGGGAGGTAACCTGCTGTCCAGGAGGAGCCGTAGACTCTCATCATCTTCTTGGTACGGTATCTGGAGATGAGCACTGGCTCCAGTGCTGCATAGCACTTAACCACGGCTTCTCCCAGCAGCTGCTAATTCAACTAAAATGTCATCATGTGGAATCCTCTTATAACTGCACCTAAAAAGATGTAAAACCTTTAGAAAGTGAAAATGTCACGCGTATTACCGAGTGCCCGTGTCTCTCAGATTCTAGATGTCCTGTGTTCCCTCTGCGTTTGTAACGGCGTGGCGGTGAGGGCCAATCAGAATCTGATCTGCGACAACCTGCTTCCCAATAGGGACCTGCTGCTTCAGACTCGACTGGTCAACGATGTCCAGAGGTAAAGAACGAGGACATGGAGATGGACTGTTTCCTAAATAATGCCACTGCACACCATCTTGGTTTTCAGGACTGAGCTGAATGCAGATTAGAGGACTGTAGAATCAGTTTTTTTGCTCCCCACCTTTAAAATTTTTTAGAAAATTCCTTGAAAGCTCTTCAGTGACTTCTGCTGCTACATATCGAAGTACTTTTCATACTTTGTCTCCTTCAAGCTTTTTCTTCCCGTTTCAGCATGCGGCCCAACATCTTCCTGGGTGTGGCTGAAGGTTCCGCCCAGTATAAGAAGTGGTATTTTGAGCTGGTGATTGACCAGGTGGACCACTTTGTAACCGGCGAGCCGACTCACCTGAGGGTCGGCTGGGCCAACACCAAAGGCTACGCTCCCTACCCCGGGGGAGGAGAGGGGTGGGGGGGCAACGGCGTTGGGGACGACCTCTACTCGTACAGCTTTGATGGACTTCACCTCTGGTCAGGTAGGTGGTCTTTGCTAAACCTGTTTCTTCTGATTACTTATATTCAGGATCGGGTTGACCACGGTCAGGTTGATGGCCGGATGCTTGAATTCAAAAAATGTACATTTGAATTTTTTTAGGTACTGTTATTTAAATATTTGAATGTTTATTTGCATACATAGACATTCCATTGTTTTCATGTAGTAGGGTTCAAAGTCCTTCAGGTTGAGGTTTGGATCCAACCAGGTGAAATTTTAAAATGTGGCTTTAAATACTGTGATTTATTTTGTCAAAATGTTATGGTCCTTTTTTATGTTTATCGGGGGAAAATATTTACAACATGGTGTTAAATAATTTTTAATAATAAATTAATCTATTTTTAAATCTAGATTAAAAATGCACCTTTTCTTGGCTTCTTTGCAAGTCTTGATGGTGGGAACTGTTTATTCAAATCAAATCAAAATTTTATTTATATAGCGCCAAATCACAACAAACAGTTGCCCCAATGCGCTTTATATTGTAAGGTAAAGCCATACAGTAATTATGGAAAAACCCCAACGGTCAAAACGACCCCCTGTGAGCAAGCACTTGGCGACAGTGGGAAGGAAAAACTCCCTTTTAACAGGAAGAAACCTCCAGCAGAACCAGGCTCAGGGAGGGGCAGTCTTCTGCTGGGACTGGTTGGGGCTGAGGGAGAGAACCAGGAAAAAGACATGCTGTGGAGGGGAGCAGAGATCAATCACTAATGATTAAATGCAGAGTGGTGCATACAGAGGAAAAAGAGAAAGAACGTGGGTGCATCATGGGAACCCCCCAGCAGTCTAAGTCTATAGCAGCATAACTAAGGGATGGTTCAGGGTCACCTGATCCAGCCCTAACTATAAGCTTTAGCAAAAAGGAAAGTTTTAAGCCTAATCTTAAAAGTAGAGAGGGTGTCTGTCTCCCTGATCCGAATTGGGAGCTGGTTCCAGAGGAGAGGAGCCTGAAAGCTGAAGGCTCTGCCTCCCATTCTACTCTTACAAACCCTAGGAACTACAAGTAAGCCTGCAGTCTGAGAGCGAAGCGCTCTATTGGTGTGATATGGTACTACGAGGTCCCTAAGATAAGATGGGACCTGATTATTCAAAACCTTATAAGTAAGAAGAAGAATTTTAAATTATATTCTAGAATTAACAGGAAGCCAGTGAAGAGAGGCCAATATGGGTGAGATATGCTCTCTCCTTCTAGTCCCCGTTAGTACTCTAGCTGCAGCATTTTGAATTAACTGAAGGCTTTTCAGGGAACGTTTAGGACAACCTGATAATAATGAATTACAATAGTCCAGCCTAGAGGAAATAAATGCATGAATTAGTTTTTCAGCATCACTCTGAGACAAGTGCTTTCTAATTTTAGAGATATTGCGCAAATGCAAAAAGCAGTCCTACATATTTATTTAATATACGCATTGAAGGACATATCCTGATCAAAAATGACTCCAAGATTTCTCAAAGTATTACTAGAGGTCAGGGTAATGCCATCCAGAGTAAGGATCTGGTTAGACACCATGTTTCTAAGATTTGTGGGGCCAAGTACAATAACTTCAGTTTTATCTGAGTTTAAAAGCAGGAAATTAGAGGTCATCCATGTCTTTATGTCTGTAAGACAATCCTGCAGTTTAGCTAATTGGTGTGTGTCCTCTGGCTTCATGGATAGATAAAGCTGGGTATCATCGTTTAGTATCTTGATTTTGTTTTTATGTATTAATTTTTAAGAATTTTGCTTTTCATTAATTTATGTGATTTGGTTTGTAAAGCACTTTCTTTTTAATGTCCTAAATCAATAAAATTATTATTGTTATTATTTATTTATTTGTAAGTTGTTGTTGCACAACAAATAAACTGTTCACGACCTAATGAGTTGTAGGTACTAGATCAAACCAGTGCAGTGATCTTAGTTCTAATTAGAGCTTGACCAGTATGTTTAAATTTTTTTATTTTTGGGGGGGTGTTGGAGGGATCAGTGGCGATGTTGGGGAATAAAAGATTTATGTCACCGATATGTGCCGATAAATACAATCGTTATCAAACCCTTATGACAAAGAAATGCAACAGAGGCTTCATATTTTACAGTTTAAACGTGAACTTTATTATAAATAACTAAATATAACCAACTTACGTCACGCTGCTGTAACTCAGATCAGCATTCGCTGTGTCGCATTTCTCAGCTTTTGCATAAAATAGATTTATCATGTATTTTGGCCCCGCCTAGCTAGCGGCATAGTGACCACTTGTCACTGTAAAACGCCCACTCTGATTGAAAATGAATGGCAGCTGGTCGCTTTGCCTCTGTCTCTTTTGGTTAATGTGACCAAGGGGTGATGGAGGTCCCAAGTATACATGACAACATTGTAAACTATTTCAAACAGCCAGATTGTTTTTCTGCATTGCTTATTTGGTTTTAAAAAAATTATATTGAAAAAACAATGCTGATACCAATAATGGTCAAGAAAGGCTCATATCGGCCGATATTATCAGTCAACTGATATATCAGTTGGACTCTAGTCCTTGTAGAGTGCAGCATTTGTGTGATGAATTTATGATAAGGCGCTATAAGTAGTTCTCTCCTGCATCTTCTTGGCTCATGTCCTTGTGTTGCATGTCGGACTTGAACACACTGTTTACACTCGGGATTGGAGCTTCCCCCAACACACAAACACACACACACACACGTCTGTAATGCTGCATGTACATGGTGACGGTAGAAAAACTGTCATCTGCAGCAGCAGACTGAAGATGATGACGGCAGCTGCTGTAATTTTGCAGAGTTAATTAGTTGGTGGTAACAAATGGGTGACTCTGGCTCTGATCATTCACCTCACAAACTGCAAAGGGTCCAAAGTAACAATCAAGGTTATTGGTCAAAGGTCAGTCAATCAATCAATCAATCAACATTTATTTATAAAGCGCTTTACAGCACCGACTGGTGTCTAAAGTGCTTAACATTAAAAACACAAATTTGCAAAAATAAAACACATAGAAAATAAAATTTTAAAACAACACATAAAAAAGAACATAAAAATAACAGAACATGTCACCTCCCCACTAAGTGTTAAAAGCCAGTTTAAATAAATAAGTCTTTAACTTAGATTTAAAAAGTGCTAGGTCAGGAATAGTACGTAACTCAAGAGGTAGCTCATTCCACAGTCTCGGGCCAGCTACCACGAAAGCATGATCACCCCAGCGTTTATATCTTGACCTAGGAACATCTAAGTAAAGCTGGCCAGACGCCCTTAATGTCCTACTGTAGGTGCGCAAAGTTAAAATTTCAGACAAGTAGGGAGGTGCAAGGCCATAAATAGCTTTAAAAACAAACATTAAAATTTTAAAATCAATTCTAAAACGAACTGGAAGCCAGTGGAGTGAGTACAGGACGGGCGCAATATGCTCATGTCTAAAAGTGTTTGTCAAAAGACGAGCAGCAGCATTCTGCACCAACTGGAGACGTGCAAGAGACGACTGATTAATGCCCGAATAAAGTGCATTACAATAATCAAGTCTGGAGCTGATGAAAGCATGAATGGCCGTCTCAAGATCACGTCTACTGAGAAAGTGCTTTATTTTAGCCAAAAGGCGAATTTGGAAAAAACTAGCTTGACAACAGAATTTATCTGTTGATCGAACCTCAAACAGCTGTCAAATATCATTCCCAAATTCTTGACAGCTGGTTTTACATAGTTAGCCAAAGCACCAAAATTTGGTGTTACCACATTTGGTATGCCAAAGCGCTCAAACACCATGATCTCAGTTTTACCATCATTCAGGTAAAGGAAGTTTTGGGACAGCCACTGCTTTACATCACGAATACAATTAAATAATGATGACAAAGCATAACTCCCATTAGTCTTCACAGGCAGATAGATTTGCAGATCATCTGCATAACAATGAAAGGACAGGTTGTGCTGGGTTATAATTGACCCCAATGGCAGAATGTACAAAGAAAATAGAATCGGCCCAAGGACAGATCCCTGCGGCACTCCACAGCACAGAGGAGCAGTTGATGAGGAAAGGTCCCCAATCATGACAGAAAAGGTCCTTTCAGCCAAATATGATCTAAACCACTTAAGTGCAGTACCATGAATGCCAATAAAATGTTCCAACCGGGAAACAAGTACTGTGTGATCCACAGTATCAAAGGCTGCTGTGAGGTCCAACAGAACCAGCACAGCAGGATTCCCTGCATCCACCGACAGAGTAACATCATTATGAACTTTTAAAAGTGCTGACTCAGTGCTGTGTCGCGATCTAAACCCAGACTGGAATTTTTCAAGGATGAGATTGTCTTCTAAAAATGATTGTAACTGTAAAAAGACAACCTTTTCTAAAACCTTAGATAGAAATGGCAGATGAGACACAGGTCTAAAATTGGATAAAACTGATGAGTTCAGGTGAGGTTTTTTAAGAAGAGGTCGAACCACAGCATGTTTAAAAGCAGCTGGAACAGACCCTGATCTAAGACAAGCATTGATAAAAGTTAGGAGACCTGCCCCAACAGTATTAAAAACCTCCTTCAGCACCTTAGCTGGAACAACATCAAAAGGACAACTTGTAGATTTTGTGTTTTACAACATCAGCGAGAGATGCAAAAGAAATGGGCTCAAACTGTTCGAGCACAGCAGAATGTGCACGAGGAGCAGACAACTCAACATTACAGCTCTGATCAGCGTTCTGTCTGACTGATGAAACCTTATCAATAAAAAACTGAAGAAACTCCTCACAGGTTGTGGTTGTAGCGTCCATCAAAACAGAGGTGTGTGGATTTACAACTGAGTTTTTAGTCTGAAATAACACACTGGGACGATGACAACTGCTCGAAATAATATGAGACAGATATTGTGCTTTTGCCTCCTTCACAGCCTTCTGATAGTCAGTCAGACTGTCCCTCAGAAAACCCAGAGACACCTGTAGTTTGTCCTTTTTCCATTTTCTCTCCGCCCATCTGCAGCGTTGCCTGAGGGCACGGGTCGTGGCATTTAACCAGGGGTCGGATTTTGATTTCCTGGATTTGCAGCGCATTGGTGCAACAGAGTTCAAAATTACTGTGCATGTAGAGTGGAAAGAAGAGAGGATGTTATCTGGGAGTAATGGAGAAACCAGTCCATTCATGGCATAAAACTGAGAGTCCATGAAGGTCAAGGTCACATAAGCAGTCATTCAAAAGCCATCATGATATCTTCAAAATGCAAAGAGCTGGTGAAAAAGTCTGGATCAAGTCAAAGGTCTTCATCCAAATTTTCTCACAATATCTTCTGAAAACAAGGAGCAATTTCAATCCAACTTTTTAGATAAACTCAGTGGGCAATCCTCCTGCAGCACAGGTCATATCAAAGTTATAGTTTAAGGGTCAGGGCCAAATCATAGGTCATCATTCAAAATTTATCATGTTATCTTCTGAAAACAGAGCAAATTCAGTCAAAAACTTAGATAAACTTAGTGAATCATCCTCTCACAACACAGGTCATATCAAGGTCATAGGTCAAAGGTCTGGGTCCAATCATAAGTCATCATCCAAAATTCATCAAGTTATCTTCTGAAAACAAAGAGTAATTTCAATCATACTTGGTAGATAAGCTCAGGGGGCAGTCTTCTTGCAGCACAGGCCGTGTCAAGGTCATATCCCAAAGTTAAAATACCTTAATGACCATCTTTTAGTAACTCGATGAGATATTGAAACATGGTTTTCTGCAGTCTTGTGTTGTCCTGGAGCTAATAAATGCATCAGGCCACTGATGTCAATGATGAAAAAGTTTGCCTTTTTTAAAATTTCAACCTTTCTGAAAGAATCCTAAAAGTTGTATGCATGCCTGCACTCCTCTGCGGCTGCTCGGACTTCTCCGTGCTGCTCCCAAGATCATATGTCACGCTGTGATTATATTAAACTTCTATCATGACAGAAAACCACCTTCATATTTAATATCACACTTAATTGGTAGAACTTCCTGCGTCGTTGTATCTGCTGGCGGCGGCGAGGCTCTGCAGTCATCTGGCTGCCTCGATGCTTGAAAATCTGCTTCTCGTGATTAAATCATCTGGTTTGTCTTCATGGAAAAAGTTGGCAGTTTTTAACTTCTGACTTCACGTACTTGTGAATTTTCTGTCATTTCTTTGACAATCATGTAAGTGAGTGTCGTCTGCCGCACGCCGCCGCCGGTCGAGACAGAATTTTGAGACTTTGAGGAGGCAACATGAAGCCAAATCATGTTGATGTGTCAATTTGGGTTTTGCACAATCTGCTCCCCACCTGTGTGACATCACGCTGCCCTACATTCAGAATAACTCTGCAGCTCCAACGACCGTTTGTCCTCTCTGTCCTCGCTGTGCCGCAGGGCGAATCCCCAGAGCCGTGTCCTCCATTAACCAGCACCTGCTGAACTCTGATGATGTGGTGAGCTGCTGTCTGGATCTGGGCGCTCCCAGCATGTCCTTCAGGATCAACGGTCAGCCTGTGCAGGGAATGTTTGAGGACTTCAACACCGACGGCTTTTTCTTCCCCGTCGTCAGCTTCTCTGCCGGCGTCAAGTAAGTCTGCATTTACACTCCAGCTTTTGGTGGGTTTGGGGTGAGGGGTGGGGGGCTCTTTTTGATATGCTGTAGCACAGTGAGTCCCAAAGTGTGGGTTATGGCTCCATGGTGGGTTATGAAGGTACTATGAGTGGTCATTAACCAAACATTCTAAAAGCATCCTTAATTTTCCATATTATAATAAAGTTTGTAGGCCAGTGTCCCAGCTCAGAATTCCAACTTCCCCTTCCAGCATTAATGGATCAACCCAATCACCAATCAAATGTATATTTCATGATAACAACCAAGACACATCCAAAAAGTTCCCATGTCTAGCTCCTGCAGTTTTATATGTCAACTGGAAATCCCACATATTACATCTGTCGTGACATCACTCATCATCATCTATGTGCACCTGTACCATTTTGGTGTGATGTGAAAGAGGGAACATTAAAATGGCACAAGATGTAAACAAAATGTGAGCATCAGAATCAACAATTTTTTAAATGTATTTATTTCTGTTTGTTTTTTTAGGAAACCTTAAGTTGGCCTGTTGGATAAAGGTTGACTTTTTCTCTTCTTTAACTCTTAACCGGCAGAGTACTGTTTAATGGTGCCAGTGTACGGTGCTGAAACTGCAAAAATATAATGTCTAATTTCAAAGTAAAACAACAAAAATGAATTTAAAAAGAAGAAAAGTTCTCAGTGCATCAGTCTGTCTGATATCTGCATTTCACTCTTGATGAATTTTCTTTAATTTCAGTGCATGTGACCTGCACAACATAAACCGTTGCACCACTTAGTTTATTTGTTGTGTTATTTAATGTTTACTTGTTTGCCCTGCTTTGTTTGTTGTTTGTGTGCAGCTCTTGATGAGGTTGACCTTCATGGTCTCATGTAACATGACCTGCACACCTTCAGCCATTAAAACGCTTATTCCCATCAGGGTTTGTTGGTTTGGGTTTATGTTTCAGTTTGTGTTTGACTCTTTATGTAGATGCTTTTGCGCGTCAGAACGCTGCTTCATGCTGTCAGCGTTGATGGACTCAGTTTGTTGTTGTGCTTCACTGTTGATGGATATGTTCCTTTTTGTGAATGTGTGTGTGTATATATATATATATATATATATATATATATATATATATAAGTGCACGTGTTTTTCTTTGTAAAATGTGGTAATGTGATGTTTGTGTTTACGGTGCATTTTCTATAGATTGTCTCAAATACTGTAAGTAGCAGGAAAAAGATGAAAGCTGTAAGATTTCTACAGATTTTGTGTTTTGTTTTTTTGTTTTGTTTTTTTCTTTTCAATCAGGGCTCGTTTCCTGTTGGGCGGTCGCCATGGAGATTTCAAGTTCCTGCCGCCTGCGGGTTACTCGCCGTGCTACGAGGCGCTCCTGCCCAAAGAGAAGATGCACGTGGAGCCGGTAAAGGAGTACAAGAGGGACCACGAGGGGGTCCGCGACCTGCTGGGAACTACACCGTTTCTGTCCCAGGCCTCATTTATTCCCACTCCTGTGGACACCAGCCAGGTGAGGGTGCCGATGTTACAAACACTGCAAAATATTAACAGTGGACATTTGAATTAATATTGAAAAACCCAGTTATTGTACATTTTGCATTATATCTCAATCAAAAGTGCCTCAATCACTCATTTTTTTCTGTTATGGATTTACCTCCACCACCATAATTGGATGGAGATTCCAGTTTTATTTGTCTTCCAGTTATCAGTCAGAAACCAAGTGCCATAAAGCAATGACAAATTGTGCATAGCAGAGATAACCAGTGTTCTGTGAAAATTATCTGAAAAAGAATTCAGAAACCAAATCATTTAAAAAATCCTGACAACACCACAAATTCAAGTGGAAGAATTTCCAAGGTAAGGACTCCTTCACGCATGACACAATTGAAGCCGACTGGTGCACAAAGATGGAATCGCATGCCACTCGTGTCAGCCGGAGTCCAGGTGCATCCAACACCACTCGCGGGACACTTAGAAAAAGCGGGGCTATTTACTCAGCCGGCACCAGAGTAGAGGGCAGGCGACCACATTCGAGCTGCGCTGTGCAAATGGCTCCACAATGTCCAAGTGCCCCACGAGTGTGCTGTTACCAAATAACACAAATGTCATGCAACACATGTGGCGTGCGAGTGTGTGTGTTGAAGTTGTAGTTTTGTATAAATTAGAATGATTAAAATAAATTCAAATGAAGTTTAGAATCAAAAGAACGTATGTGTGTATTCAGGGTGTGTGAGGGAGGAATTTGCAATACTCTAAAATATTCTTATCAAAGGGAGCCTCCAGAAAACCACTGCAGTAAACACTTGAAGTGGAGAGCTTGGTACTCAAGCTCCAGGTCCGAGTTCTTATATTTCCCAGGATTCTGACCGTTGAATCATCAGGATTGTTTTTCAAATGTTGACCCTTTGACCTTTGTGTACCTTCCAAAAACACCACGTCTCCCTCTGATCTCTGCAGATTGTTCTTCCCCCTCACCTCGACAATGTCCGGGAAAAGCTGGCAGAAAATATCCACGAACTCTGGGGGATGAACAAAATTGAACTGGGCTGGACTTATGGAAAGGTAAAGAGTTCTCCATCACCCTGAACCCTGACTCAAAAAGATCAGCTCAACTTCTCCGAGCAGTCAGAGAATCATCACATAGTCCTTCTGATCTACATGACAACAATTTGTTTTGTGTGTTTATCTCATCTGGGTCTTTAATTTCCTCACTCGGAACTACAGTAAATTTTATGGATCCATCAGTACACAAAGGTCATCTACTAAAAATGTGCTCACATCCCAAAAGATAAAATACTCAAAATGTCAAAGTAAAGTCATCAAGGAAAATACAGACAAAACACAAGCAAAAAAAAAAAAAAAGTTAAGCCTTTTTTTAAATTGTCTTTGTGCATTTACCTTATTTTCCAGAATACGTCAGTTTATTTAATTAATTTGTTTATTTTTGCTAGTTTGGGAGGTCCTGCAGCTTGTACTCCGTAACATACGTACCAAAAAATCACACATATGTCTTTTGTTATTGGAGCATGTTTCAGCCTTTCCTAGGAATCAAAGGAATAAAGGAAGAGACATCAGTGATATAAGAACACAACAGCAATGCACACAAATTCCTAATTAAAGAGCTGGTTTTAAAAAAATCTAACTGGACTCACATCTGTATTGGAGCATTTCAAATGCTGTGGGCCGGAAATCCATCCATGTCTGACTATTTCTACTGCCCAAACCACCTCAAATAACATCCAGTATGTAGTTCAACGCAGGTTTATTTGTTCATCTTGCTTATTTTTGGAATTTAAGAACCCTTATGTTAAGTAACAGCACAGGCTGTAGTGTGCACATGTGGCACACTGAGTTCCTGCCCGTAGTAATATTTGTTCTCAGGGAAACACTGCCTTACAAAGTGAGTTCCACTTACAGCAAAAAGGTGCAATTTATACAATGGTGTGGCTTGTACAACCCCTGGCAAAAATTATGGAATCACCGGCCTCGAAGGATGTTCATTCAGTTGTTTAATTTTGTAGTAAAAAAGCAGATCACAGACATGACACAAAACTAAAGTCATTTCAAATGGCAACTTTCTGGCTTTAAGAAACACTATAAGAAATCAGGAAAAAAAATTGTGGCAGTCAGTAACAGTTACTTTTTTAGACCACGCAGAGGGAAAAAAAATATGGACTCACTCAATTCTGAGGAAAAAATTATGGAATCATGAAAAACAAAAGAACGCTCCAACACATCACTAGTATTTTGTTGCAGCACCTCTGGCTTTTATAACAGCTTGCAGTCTCTGAGGCATGGACTTAATGAGTGACAAACAGTACTCTTCATCAATCTGGCTCCGACTTTCTCTGATTGCTGTTGCCAGATCAGCTTTGCAGGTTGGAGTCTTGTCATGGACCATTTTCTTCAACTTCCACCAAAGATTTTCAATTGGATTAAGATCCGGACTATTTGCAGGCCATGACATTGACCCTATGTGTCTTTTTGCAAGAAATGTTTTCACAGTTTTTGCTCTATGGCAAGATGCATTATCATCTTGAAAAATGATTTCATCATCCCCAAACATCCTTCCAATTGATGGGATAAGAAAAGTGTCCAAAATATCAACGTAAACTTGTGCATTTATTGATGATGTAATGACAGCCAACTCCCCAGTGCCTTTACCTGACATGCAGCCCCATATCATCAATGACTGTGGACATTTACATGTCTTTGATGTCTTCCTTGGTCTACCAGTATGTTTGCCTTTAACAACCTTCCCATGTTGTTTGTATTTGGTCCAGAGTTTAGACACAGCTGACTGTGAACAACCAACATCTTTTGCAACATTGTGTGATGATTTACCCTCTTTTAAGAGTTTGATAATCCTCTCCTTTGTTTCAATTGACATCTCTCATGTTGGAGCCATGATTCATGTCAGTCCACATGGTGCAACAGCTCTCAAAAGTGTGATCACTCCTTTTTAGATGCAGACTAACGAGCAGATCTGATTTGATGCAGGTGTTAGTTTTGGGGATGAAAATTTACATGGTGATTCCATAATTTATTCCTCAGAATTGAGTGATTCCATATTTTTTTTTCCCTCTGCTTGGTCTAAAAAAGTAACCGTTACTGACTGCCACAATTTTTTTTTCCTGATTTCTTATAGTGTTCCTTAAAGCCAGAAAGTTGCCATTTGAAATGACTTTAATTTTGTGTCATGTCTGTGATCTGCTTTTTTCTACAAAATTAAACTGAATGAACATCCTCCGAAGCCGGTGATTCCATAATTATTGCCAGGGGTTGTATATGGTTTTTCCTCTTCACAATACCTTTTTTGACAGATGTGACTTAAACTCTGGAAAATACTGTACTTTTTTCTTTTTTTTTTACAGCTTCCAGAAGCCTTTTTGCAGTAACTACTTAATTTCCCAGAAACTAATTACTGTTAAACTAAAAAGTGGAAACAAATTAGATTGAACTCACGTTAGTGTGTCAACATGAATCAGGCAACCCTCATTGTGTCACTGGGTTTGAACCCTGGTCTGTTGGACCATGTTGCTCTTAAAGCACCAGGTCCCTTAGAGATCTGATTAGCCTAGGATACAGTAGTGTTCAGAATAATAGTAGTGCTCTGTGACTAAAAGGATTAATCCAGGTTTTGAGTATATTTCTTATTGTTACATGGGAAACAAGGTACCAGTAGATTCAGTAGATTCTCACAAACCCAACAAGACCAAGCATTCATGATATGCACACTCTTAAGGCACTGAAACCAGTGTTGGTTGGTTTCACAGTTTGAAACCACACTTAGGGAGTATGGTTTCAGGTTCGTGGGCGTTCATGGGGTTCAATGAAATAATGACATGGAATTGCAAGCAAACTACAGTTAGGCCCAGTCCCAATACCCTCCCACTGCCCGATTCTTTGGGAAAGTGGTTGGGCACTGGGAGGGTATTGGGACTGGGCCATAGTCTGCAGTTGCTACAGACTGTCTTTTTTTTTTTGCTGCCTGACTTCTGCAGTCAAACTGCTCACTGCAGAAGAAATCGACTGTTAAATCTGATCTTTTAGTGTTTGGCTCGTACTTTTTGTGGAGCAGCGCTAAATCTTTGTGTGTTCAGCTCTCAGACGGCTGAGCCTCCTGCACCTCGAATCACAGCAAACATTAAAATATCAGCACCTGAGGCTTGAACTGGTTCAGGAGGAACTTATGTTCAGATGGCAGGCAGCTTCAGCTGCACGCCAGCTTACTGCAGTTATTGATTATAGACCAAAACGAGGAAAAGCAATGAGGAAGCCATCTCTGATACCTGCCTGCGTTCTCTCCAGGTGCGTGATGATAACAAGAGGCAGCACCCCTGCCTGGTGGACTTTGCCAAGTTGCCTGAAACAGAAAGGAACTACAACCTCCAGATGTCCAGTGAAACACTAAAGTAATGCTGGAGAGCATGTTCACAGTTACTTCTCAACAATTTCTATTATGTACTATTTGTTCTGATTGTTCAGTTGACATAGTAAATAAATAAATCATCTTCTGATATGGAATAAACCTGCTTTCCATGTGTGAACTGTCCTGGTACTATGCTGTTATGATACACAGCAAGTTGGTGTTCAAGCTTGCTGCCTGTTGTCACGTAGAATGTTCTAAAATTGCTTTCAAATTTATTTGGCCATTTAAGTTGATATAAAAACCTTAAATATTGCACCGCTGCATAATATTTAATTTGACACCATTATACAGCTTAGACTTTCTGTCAGCACCCCCGACTCTGACTTTGAGCGTCTCTGGTTGGAGGAGACTGAGGTGGAGGAGGAAATGAGGTGCTAAAATGCTTCACCTCAGGAAGCTCTGGTGGATGACCTCTGCACCTGCTCGCACATTTTCACACTTTCACACAGATTGGTTTCCTCACCAGAAAACCTCTCACTTCTGAGTCTGCCCGCTAAATGTTAATGTGCCACCTGATGGTGCACAGATGCCAATCTGATTTGTTTTCTATCATGTCACACCTAAACACCCCCATGATTAATTGATTCAGTGCGACCCGTTTGCACGCTGTGCTTTACGTTCCCTCAGATTAGGTGCTGTGTAAGTAGCAAAGTGGGTTTTACATCTTTAATATACTCAGTTGACAAATCTTCTAAATGGTCTTTGTATTAAGTGATGACTAATGTTGTTATTGTTTCTTTTTTATTCTCAGAACCCTGTTAGCACTCGGATGCCACGTTGTCCAGGTCAACATTCATGCTGAGGACGATCTGAAGAACATTAAACTTCCAAAAGAGTATGGCGTCTTACTTTACCTTATCATACCTGTGCCATACCTTGTTTTTCTTTGCTTAAATATAAACCAGAGAGACTACATATACCTGATGGAATCAGAATCTCTAAATCTGAAGCCTTGGTGCTCTGCTGGATAACGGTGACTTGGAAACTACAAGTCAGGAATGGTTTGCTGCTCCATGGGAAGCAGTTCAGTATCTGGGGTATTGTTCAGGATTGCGGAGAACGTGGAGCTGTTGACCAAAAAATGGACTGAGGCAACACCAGCAGTATCATGGACATTATACTCGACTGTTGTGGTGGAGAGAAAAATACGCCATTTAGCTACACTCCTGGTTTATGTTCAGTTGTCCATCTATGGTGATGAAGAGAAAGAGCTCGTAGACACAAACCTCCATCATGAGTTTCCATCACTGGGTGATTAGATTTGTACTATTTGGAGACATGAAATCTGATGCTCAGAAGGAGCCGAGAGCATTTTTTCTAAAACAGTCCCTGAAGGACTGTCTGGTCATAATAAGATGGACTCTCTGAATGAATCATGCTGGGACCCCCCCCCCCCCCCTCCCCCAAGAGGTGCCAAAGTGTCATTTTTCACCTAATGTATTGCAGAAAAGCTTTAAAATAATCTCTTTCATTTCACATCAAGATTCTTTGAGAAGCTGCCTACGGACAGAAAAAAAATGATCATAATTAATTAATTAATTAATAATCCGAAGGGACAAATAAATTTGCACATTTTTCAATTTTTAGTCAGAAAAACTGCTCAGTAACTTTTCCTTGATTCTGCAAACATTCCTTCAGTCAGTGTCGACCTACACAAAGGTTTTCATTGACCTTGTATCAATAAGACCACTTTCCCCAAACTTGGTTGAAATTACTGTCTTTCTCTGAAGAACTTTGGGGTCTCTTGACCCTATTTTTCTCATCACAACCTGTTCTGGATAAATGGTGTAAAATGGATTAATGGATGAAATGTCTCTCTGACTTCTTGTACAAGCCACAGGAAATAATTATGGCTGGAATTTAATGTTGTCACAGAGGGAAATGAACTCATTACATTCTGGATTCACCTGACATTTATTGTGTTGTTTGTAGCTACATGATGTCTAATGGATACAAGCCGGCGCCGCTGGACCTTTCTGACGTGAAACTGACCCCAGGTCAGGAGGTTCTGGTTGATAGACTGGCCGAGAACGCACACAATGTGTGGGCCAAAGACAGAATTAAACAAGGCTGGACCTACGGCATCCAGCAGGTAACAATGATCCCCCCCCCCAATTTGGGAAAATGCAAATCAGTGAATAAAATTGCATTTCTAATCTCAACCGCAATCATTCTGAACTGTGTTGTTTCAGGATTTGAAGAGCAGACGTAATCCTCGCCTGGTGCCGTACGCTTTACTGGACGAGCGCACAAAGAAATCTAACAGGGACAGTCTGAGGGAGGCCATCAGGACCGTGGTGGGTTATGGGTATGACATCGACCCCCCGGACCAAGAGGGTGAGAACACGGTCTGCTGTTTATCTGGAGGTTTACAGCAGCTGGACTTGTTGGTGTTGTACCGATAATGAACTCACTTAATTGTTCAAGATGTTTCACCATTCATCAGAGTTCATGCAACGCCTTCCCAGCTTCTACACAAAACCTTTTCTAACTCTTGTCGGAAATTTAAAATGCAAGTAGAAAAATCTGCCCCTCGCATTTTAGAACTGGATCTTTTTCTTTTTTTATTAAAATGCTCAAATTGTTGGGAGACTTGGAAGCTACCCAGTGATCTAAGGTGATGACTGGATGTCTTGGGTGCCAGCTGACTTCAAAGGATTCTTGAGCTCTGCTGGAGTGACTACATCAAAAGAGCGGTTACTTAAGGAGACTCAGATAAGAAGTATTGCTCATTGTGAGAGAGAGAGTCGGCTTCAACATTTTGGCCATGTTGCACCTTTATCTGGTCACGATCCAGCACACAGGTGCCACAGTGTTCAAGACTCTGGTGGCTGCAGAAGGCCAAAAACACGTCCATGTTTCACGTGGCTGCACGTTTTGAAGAGATGGCAATCGACTAATTGTCTGCCTGGGTCGTTGCCTGAGGTAGTTTCTTGGATGGGAATCTGGAACCAGTTCCACTTGAAAATCAAATTTAAAATCTTCCAGTTTATCCGAATCATATGTGTCATATGTTATCAGTGCTGGCATGTTTTTCTGACAGTTCTGCATCACAAGTTCATGCATCATAATTTTAGATGAAACATCTAACTGTGAGTAAAATGGTGTGACCCCAGTGTAGCGGCTTGCTCTGCTTTGTGTTGTGATTGTGACTCCTCCCGCTCCCTCCCATTGGGACGTGAACTCACAATCCCCGGCATGGGAAGCGGACTCTCTATCCAAAAGGCTAAAAATACTGTAGCCTTCTGGCCAGTAAATCCTTTTAACTGTTGAGGAGTGAGGTTTTCCGACTACTATTGCACAGCGACTCCTGTTGGCCTCCACCACACCAGCACAGAGAACAAACCAGATGATTAAGTCCAAAGTTTGTTTTAAAAACAGGAAGCAGTCCAAGGTGATCAATCCAAAATGACAGGCAGAGATCAGGAATCTGGCACAGCAGCACAGGTCTGTAACAGGAGATCCGTAACAAAGAACAAGACTGGGAACACTGGAAGTATGTAGAAAAATGCTTAAGAATCCAGAAATGGTAGCAACACAGGGAGGCACAAAAAATACTCTTAAGAAAATGACTGTACGGATCAGCTGTAGAAACATCTGATCAAACACTGGGTAGAACAGAAAGAAGACACAAGAGAGCAGAAAGAGGGAGGAAGACCGTGAACCCAATGGCCAGAGAATACTGAAACACTGGAGTAGTAAAATGGCAGAGACTATTAACAGTGAGTGACAGTCAAATATTTTATTTTATTTTAGCACTGTTGTCGTGCGTTACCTGTGCTGGTACACAGCCTGCCCAGTGGATTTTTATTTTATTTTTTAGCACTGTTGTCGTGTGTTACCTGTGCTGCTCCGCAGCCTGTCTAGTGGATTTTTATTTTATTTTTTACCACTGTTGTCGTGCGTTACCTGTGCTGCTCCACAGCCTGTCTAGTGGATTTTTATTTTATTTTTTACCACCGTTGTCGTGCGTTACCTGTGCTGCTCCACAGTCTGTCTAGTGGATTTTTATTGTTTTTTGCCACCGTTGTCGTGCGTTGCCTGTGCTGCTCCGCAGCCTGTCTAGTGGATTTTTATTTTATTTTTTTCCGCCGTTGTCGTGCGTTACCTGTGCTGCTCCACAGCCTGTCTAGTGGATTTTTATTTTATTTTTTGCCGCCGTTGTCGTGCGTTACCTGTGCTGTTCCACGGCCTGTCTAGTGGATTTTTATTTTATTTTTTACCACCGTTGTCGTGCGTTACCTGTGCTGTTCCACGGCCTGTCTAGTGGATTTTTATTTTTTTTTATTTTTTTTTTTTACCACCGTTGTCGTGCGTTACCTGTGCTGCTCCGCAGCCTGTCTAGTGGATTTTTATTTTATTTTTTGCCGCCGTTGTCGTGCGTTACCTGTGCTGCTCCACAGCCTGTCTAGTGGATTTTTATTTTATTTTTTACCACCGTTGTCGTGCGTTACCTGTGCTGTTCCACGGCCTGTCTAGTGGATTTTTATTTTATTTTATTTTTTTTTTTACCACCGTTGTCGTGTGTTACCTGTGCTGCTCCGCAGCCTGTCTAGTGGATTTTTATTTTATTTTCTACCACTGTTGTCGTGTGTTACCTGTGCTGCTCCACAGCCTGTCTAGTGGATTTTTATTTTATTTTTGCACCGTTGTCGTGCGTTCGCTGTTGCCGTGCGTTACTTGTGCTGCTTCATGGCCTGTCTGGTGCCTTAACTAAAGCACTCCTTCTGCTGAATCACCTCTAAATTATTTACACATTATTCACTTTGCGTGTTTTTAGGAATCCACTAGGTTGCGTAGCTACTAGCTTTTAGCCGATTTAGCATGGCGGCTTCTCCTGTCTCTCCCGCACTTTTCTGCTCTGGTTGTGAAATGTTTAGCTGTTCCTCGGCCTCCTTTAGCAGTAACGGTACTTGTAATAAGTGCAGCTTATTCGTAGCTTTGGAGGCCAGGCTGGGCGAATTGGAGACTCGGCTCCGCACCGTGGAAAATTCTACAGCTAACCAGGCCCCTGTAGTCGGTGCGGACCAAGGTGGCTTAGCCACCGTTAGTTCCCCCCTGGCGGATCCCGGGCAGTCGGGAAAGCAGGCCGACTGGGTGACTGTGAGGAGGAAGCGTAGCCCTAAACAGAAGCCCCGTGTACACCGTCAACCCGTGCACATCTCTAACCGTTTTTCCCCACTCGACAATACACTCGCCGAGGATCAAACTCTGGTTATTGGCGACTCTGTTTTGAGAAATGTGAAGTTAGCGACACCAGCAACCATTGTCAATTGTCTTCCGGGGGCCAGAGCAGGCGACATTGAAGGAAATTTGAAATTGCTGGCTAAGGCTAAGCGTAAATTTGGTAAGATTGTAATTCACGTCGGCAGTAATGACACTCGGTTACGCCAATCGGAGGTCACTAAAATTAACATTAAATCGGTGTGTAACTTTGCAAAAACAATGTCGGACTCTGTTGTTTTCTCTGGGCCCCTCCCCAATCAGACCGGGAGTGACATGTTTAGCCGCATGTTCTCCTTGAATTGCTGGCTGTCTGAGTGGTGTCCAAAAAATGAGGTGGGCTTCATTGATAATTGGCAAAGCTTCTGGGGAAAACCTGGTCTTGTTAGGAGAGACGGCATCCATCCCACTTTAGATGGAGCAGCTCTCATTTCTAGAAATCTGGCCAATTTTCTTGGATCCTCCAAACTGTGACTGTCTAGCGTTGGGACCAGGAGGCAGAGCTGTGGTCTTATACACCTCTCTGCAGCTTCTCTCCCCCTGCCATCCCCTCATTACCCCATCCCCGTAGAGACGGTGCCTGCTTCCAGACCACCAATAACCAGCAAAAATCTATTTAAGCAAAAAAATTCAAAAAGAAAAAATAATATAGCACCTTCAACTGCACCACAGACTAAAACAGTTAAATGTGGTCTATTAAACATTAGGTCTCTCTCTTCTAAGTCCCTGTTGGTAAATGATATAATAATTGATCAACGTATTGATTTATTCTGCCTAACAGAAACCTGGTTACAGCAGGATGAATATGTTAGTTTAAATGAGTCAACACCCCCGAGTCACACTAACTGTCAGAATGCTCGTAGTACGGGCCGGGGCGGAGGATTAGCAGCAATCTTCCATTCCAGCTTATTAATTAATCAAAAACCTAGACAGAGCTTTAATTCATTTGAAAGCTTGTCTCTTAGTCTTTTCCATCCAAATTGGAAGTCCCAAAAACCAGTTTTATTTGTTATTATCTATCGTCCACCTG
Organism: Thalassophryne amazonica; assembly: GCF_902500255.1. Lineage (NCBI taxonomy): Eukaryota > Metazoa > Chordata > Actinopteri > Batrachoidiformes > Batrachoididae > Thalassophryne > Thalassophryne amazonica. Next base: position 6,179,927 of record NC_047123.1, on the reverse strand, counting down.
GTCGTTACTGTGAGTTTCTCTGTGAATTTTCAGACCTTCTGTCTGACTTAGTGCTTAGCTCAGATAAGATACTTATAGTGGGCGATTTTAACATCCACACAGATGCTGAGAATGACAGCCTCAACACTGCATTTAATCTATTATTAGACTCTATTGGCTTTGCTCAAAAAGTAAATGAGTCCACCCACCACTTTAATCATATCTTAGATCTTGTTTTGACTTATGGTATGGAAATAGAAGACTTAACAGTATTCCCTGAAAACTCCCTTCTGTCTGATCATTTTTTAATAACATTTACATTTACCCTGATGGACTACCCTGCAGTGGGGAATAAGTTTCATTACACTAGAAGTCTTTCAGAAAGCGCTGTAACTAGGTTTAAGGATATGATTCCTTCTTTATGTTCTCTATTGTCATATACCAACACAGAGCAGAGTAGCTACCTAAACTCTGTAAGGGAGTTAGAGTATCTCGTCAATAGTTTTACATCCTCATTGAAGACAACTTTGGATGCTGTAGCTCCTCTGAAAAAGAGAGCTTTAAATCAGAAGTGTCTGACTCCGTGGTATAACTCACAAACTCGTAGCTTAAAGCAGATAACCCGTAAGTTGGAGAGGAAATGGCGTCTCACTAATTTAGAAGATCTTCACTTAGCCTGGAAAAAGAGTTTGTTGCTCTATAAAAAAGCCCTCCGTAAAGCTAGGACATCTTTCTACTCATCACTAATTGAAGAAAATAAGAACAACCCCAGGTTTCTTTTCAGCACTGTAGCCAGGCTGACAAAGAGTCAGAGCTCTATTGAGCTGAGTATTCCATTAACTTTAACTAGTAATGACTTCATGACTTTCTTTGCTAACAAAATTTTGACTATTAGAGAAAAAATTACTCATAACCATCCCAAAGATGTATCGTTATCTTTGGCTGCTTTCAGTGATGCCGGTATTTGGTTAGACTGTTTCTCTCCGATTGTTCTGTCTGAGTTATTTTCATTAGTTACTTCATCCAAACCATCAACATGTTTATTAGACCCCATTCCTGCCAGGCTGCTCAAGGAAGTCCTACCATTATTTAATGCTTCAATCTTAAATATGATCAACTTATCTTTGTTAGTTGGCTATGTACCACAGGCTTTTAAGGTGGCAGTAATTAAACCATTACTTAAAAAGCCATCTCTTGACCCAGCTATTTTAGCTAATTATAGGCCAATCTCCAACCTTCCTTTTCTCTCAAAGATTCTTGAGAGGGTAGTTGTAAAACAGCTAACTGATCACCTGCAGAGGAATGGTCTATTTGAAGAGGTTCAGTCAGGTTTTAGAATTCATCATAGTACAGAAACAGCATTAGTGAAGGTTACAAATGATCTTCTTATGGCTTCGGACAGTGGACTTATCTCTGTGCTTGTTCTGTTGGACCTCAGTGCTGCTTTTGATACTGTTGACCATAAAATTTTATTACAGAGATTAGAGCATGTCATAGGTATTAAAGGCACTGCGCTGCGGTGGTTTGAATCATATTTGTCTAATAGATTACAGTTTGTTCATGTAAATGGGAAATCTTCTTCACAGACTAAAGTTAATTATGGAGTTCCACAAGGTTCTGTGCTAGGACCAATTTTATTCACTTTATACATGCTTCCCTTAGGCAGTATTATTAGACGGTATTGCTTAAATTTTCATTGTTACGCAGATGATACCCAGCTTTATCTATCCATGAAGCCAGAGGACACACACCAATTAGCTAAACTGCAGGATTGTCTTACAGACATAAAGACATGGATGACCTCTAATTTCCTGCTTTTAAACTCAGATAAAACTGAAGTTATTGTACTTGGCCCCACAAATCTTAGAAGCATGGTGTCTAACCAGATCTTTACTCTGGATGGTATTTCCCTGACCTCTAGTAATACTGTGAGAAATCTTGGAGTCATTTTTGATCAGGATATGTCATTCAAAGCGCATATTAAACAAATATGTAGGACTGCCTTTTTGCATTTACGCAATATCTCTAAAATCAGAAAGGTCTTGTCTCAGAGTGATGCTGAAAAACTAATTCATGCATTTATTTCCTCTAGGCTGGACTATTGTAATTCTTTATTATCAGGTTGTCCTAAAAGTTCCCTAAAAAGCCTTCAGTTAATTCAAAATGCTGCAGCTAGAGTACTGACGGGGACTAGCAGGAGGGAGCATATCTCACCCGTGTTGGCCTCTCTTCATTGGCTTCCTGTTAATTCTAAAATAGAATTTAAAATTCTTCTTCTTACTTATAAGGTTTTGAATAATCAGGTCCCATCTTATCTCAGGGACCTCGTAGTACCATATCACCCTAATAGAGCGCTTCGCTCTCAGACTGCAGGCTTACTTGTAGTTCCTAGGGTTTGTAAGAGTAGAATGGGAGGCAGAGCCTTCAGCTTTCAGGCTCCTCTCCTGTGGAACCAGCTCCCAATTCAGATCAGGGAGACAGATACCCTCTCTACTTTTAAGATTAGGCTTAAAACTTTCCTTTTCGCTAAGGCTTATAGTTAGGGCTGGATCGGGTGACCCTGGACTATCCCTTGGTTATGCTGCTTTAGACGTAGACTGTGGGGGGGTTCCCATGATGCACTGTTTCTTTCTCTTTTTGCTCTGTATGCATCACTCCGCATTTAATCATTAGTGATCGATCTCTGCCCCCCTCCACAGCATGTCTTTTTCCTGGTTCTTTCCCTCAGCCCCAACCAGTCTCAGCAGAAGACTGCCCCTCCCTGAGCCTGGTTCTGCTGGAGGTTTCTTCCTGTTAAGAGGGAGTTTTTCCTTCCCACTGTTGCCAAGTGCTTGCTCACAGGGGGTCGTTTTGACCGTTGGGGTTTTTCATGATTGTTGTATGGCCTTGCCTTACAATATAGAGCGCCTTGGGGCAACTGTTTGTTGTGATTTGGCGCTATATAAAAAAAAAGTTGATTGATTGATTGATTGAAATAACATGAATAATACTATACCCAAATAGCACATGTACGTCTGCCCGACGGCTGCACACACAGATTTACCATAGAGTGTCATACTGTTTGTATTTCTTCATGACTGATGTAAATAAAGTTCAAGGCATATTCAGTAACTTGGGAATGTTCATGTATCCATCCCCTGACTTGTCTGAAGAAAACTGGCAATAAATTGATTATTTACAAGTATTATACCAAAGGGGCCCATTAGTTATGCAACCCATCATCTTGGCTTTTATATTTTTTATTAATTTATATCAAGTTGTAGATAATTTGCTTTCAGTTTGAGTCTGAGGAAGCTAATTTTACAAATTTTTATATTGAGAAGGCTGATTTAATTTTTGTATTTGAAATGCCATAAACAAATTAAAGTGCATGAAATACCAATTGGCTGAATACTTTTGCAAGCCACTGTATATCAAATATTCCCAGAAGCGTTGGTATTTGGCTTCTGTATCCAAGTGAAATTGCCTGTTTCTTCACACATTTAATGCAAAGCTTTTGTTTTTCAAGTTTGATGAGACACTTTTATAATACATACACATATAAGTAAATTAATATAACTCACTGCTTTGTATATTTTCTCATAAAAAAAAATCACATGCGCAGATCTTTAACTGTCTGTTCTTTTCATTTGATAATTTGCTGTCATGATGCATCACATTAACCACATTTCATATCCCTGCAATTTGTCAGCTTTTTATTGATTGACTCGTAAATTGTCTCTGTCTCTTCACGTCTGTAGCCGTCCACACGGTGGACGATCAAAGCATTGAGACCATTCGTTTCTTCCGGGTGGAGCAAACATATGCTGTGAAGACGGGAAAGTGGTACTACGAGTTTGAGGCTGTGACTGGAGGTAACATGAGGGTTGGCTGGGCCAGACCAGCCTGCAGACCCGACATGGAACTCGGAGTGGATGACCAGGCCTTTGTCTTCGATGGATACAGGGTAAAACTGATCTGTCAGGACACGGTGTATTGTTTCACTTCAGATATAAATAAATAAAGGACACAGTTGGGTTTTCTGTTAAAATTTCAGTGTAAAACGAGGATTTGATCAACTTACATGGGAACTTGCATGTTTAAGAAGGTAGAATAGAAAAAGCGCAAATCAAAAAGGTGAAATTTGGGTAGAAATAAAAATGACTTCTACATCATCAGCTGCTCCAGTAGATTTTTAGATCGCTATAATGTCTGTTTTGATGTCAAATTACATCTGGCACAAAACCGATCTACATTTACACCACCGTTTATTAAAATGTATTCAAATATTACATTCTGTAAATGCAACCTTATTCTTTACCGCGGTTATATTCATGGGGGTCAAAGGTAAACATGAGAATTGAATTTTCCTTTCAGGGAAAAAAAAATGTATCCAACTTGACACTGTGGGTGTCTTGATGCCATCGTGACCTTCCGATGTGTGTGGTCTAAAGTGCATAACACAGCTGCATTTTGTGCTTGTCCAACTACACATTTCTGTTGAACAAGGAATGCTGGGAGCCATGCAGCAGTAACTGCTATGAGACTTGCATTACCACATGGAGCATCTACTCTTAATACTTTATATGAAGACTCAAGCTCAGGATTGCAGAATGTCTTCACTGACCACTGGTCCGGGCCATGCATTGCGCACTTAATGCACAGCTGGTTCAGATGGCCTTTGAAAGAGTGAGACCTCAAGCAACCTTCTGAAAAAAAAATGGAAGGATAAGGTCCTCAGGAGATTGTACATGAGACACCGCACCACTTTTAATGGTAAGATAAAAACTGTTTCACACTTACGAAAGCTGGAAATGGTTGTTCTACACAGCTGGTGCACTGCGACCAGCTGTTGTATTCAAACATGGAGTGAGGGAGTGAGTTTCTTCTGGCTGTGGATCAGGATTCATCCACCACCGCTCCCTGAGGTGAAGCACTTTAGCACCATCCTGCTGTGGATCATCCCGACTTGTTGCTTCCTGCCACCAAACCCGAGGAGGAAGAAAACCACTGTAAAGATGTGGCAAAAACTAGTCATTAAATATTTTTTATTTTACATGGGTTTTAATAGTTTATTGTTAATTTTTGTCTTTAAATCAAGTTTCATTGTAGTTTGATGTGCTCACATCTGTCACTATATGTACAGGCAGAGTGTTTGTGCATCATTAACCTGTAACTTAATGTTGTTGCACCTTGTAAATAGCAGAAAAACTCTCCACTTGACTTCAGACCAGGTTTTTCGTGATCTTATGTTGCACTCACCTGTCTCGCCTGACCGCACCTCAGGTTAAGACCAACTCACCCTTTGGTGCACAAATGAGCACAATTATATATCCTTCTTAAATGCTGGGCATAAAAATGACACTCATGTCAGTTGTGCACCAGTGATGACACTTGACCTGCACTGTGCACCGGGTGAAAGATGGCGCCCTCTGAGTATAATTTAAAGCTAAAATCTGCTCTCTAACCTCAGTGGTTATGAGACATAGTAGCATGTGGTCGAGGCCGTGCCGCCCTACGTATGGGCTGATTATGCAGCTGTGACAGAACGTGAGCGGCGTGGCAGGTTCACAAACACTTTAATTCCAATGTAGTTCATGTAGTTTCCAAGATGATGGAAATTATTTAAAGGGTTTTATTTGAAATTTTTCATGGAGTTTTCCCATTTGGGTTTTAATTAATAGCAGATTTGAAAATGAAAACAACCCATGTTTAAAATATTGATCAACTTACTAAAAGGCTCATATTGTTCAGAAATCACTGTTTATCTTTTCATATTTTCATATGTTTGACTTTTTGTTAAACATCCTCAAAGTCCACAGAAACACTTGTGCTGTAGACTTAAATTAGGCCTGACATACCTCAGTTTAGGCTTCTGTGACATATGTAAGAGAAATACCCCTGTACTTGCAAAACATTTAAATTTTACCTCAGATTATTAACCCCGCCCGTGCACGCGCACACACACACACACACGCTTCAGTATCACGAACAGTCACACTGATATTTATCATATGATCATAAAGCTTCATTGGAATCATTGCGCTGCATATTTGCTAATATGTTTTGTTTTTTCTTCAAGGCGCGACGAATGCACGCCGGCAGCCGTTACTTCGGACACCCGTGGAAAAAGGGCGACGTGGTTGGTTGCATGATCAACATGGAGGACAAATCCATGACCTTCACCCTGAACGGAGAGCTGCTGATCACCAACAAGGGCTCTGAACTTTGCTTCACTGATTTTGAGGCGGATGATGGTGAGCGTGCCGTGATCCACCGACCTTAGTGCTCCTTCATTTGTTGTGTTTCCCCCAAAGTGTCTCCAGAGGTCAGAGTGCACATTGTTTGGCAGCTAATGTGATGCAAAGTAAAGTGCCAAAATAACAATGCTGCAGTTTAATAAAGTCCACTAAGCCTCACCCTGGAAATGAAACGTGTCAGGACGAGGCGGGACGAGAAGGTCACACAGAGGTGACTCTTGTAGAATGAACACAATTTAGTTTAACAGCCTCATTTCACTCCAGAAGGCTCTGAGATAAAGGCTTCATTCATACTGCCAGGAAAAACCTGATTCATGTGCACAAAATCTGTTTCCGCACTGCAGGTCTGAACACTCAGAAGTCGTGTGAAATCCGCTTTTTCAAAACCCTCTTTGAGTCTGACTGGAACATGGTTTGAAATGTGATTCAAATGACATTTTTGCAGATCAGCTTTGTGTATTTGCACGGCTGCTGCTTTGTCTGCATCATTTGTCTTTGTTCCACACGCATGGTTTTTTCCTAATGGTGACCCGACAGCACACCTTGTGTGGTTTTATAATATATACACTTAAAACTATTAAATATATAAATGCATATAAACGCAAAAGCCACCAAGAGGATCTGTTTCCTGCAAACATACAAATATCCCCAACTGTCCTCCAGGTTTCATCCCAGTGTGCTCTCTGGGCATGTCCCAGATCGGACGCATGAACCTGGGGAAGGACGCCAGCACCTTTAAGTACTACACCATGTGCGGCCTCCAGGAGGGATTTGAACCTTTCGCCGTCAACATGAACCGAAACATCACCATGTGGTTCAGCAAGCGCCTGCCTACATTTGTCAACACCCCCAAAGACCATCCAGATATTGAGGTAAGAGGCTAATGCTAATGCTAACACAGCACATGCACCCCTTCACCCAAACACGACTGTGATTGGAGAATGATGTCTGTTTATACATGAAAACACACCCGTCATAATCGGAGTCTTATCGGCAGGCTTAGTGTGCTCAAGCATCTGAACCAGTCAGTTTCTGGGTGTTTTTCACTGCACCTGCAAGTGCTGCACCTCTGAGTAAACAGCAGGAGCATGGCTGGACGTAGGTAGATGTCACGATTTTAAGCTTAATTTGGTTTAATTCCCAATTAGAAAATTTCAGTGTGCAAACATCAAAAACACAACAGTAAAAGTGAAAATTCAAACATCATTAGAACTGGGTCCAACAGACTCTGCAGTGCTGAATTATAACTATGGTTCATGGTACCAGTGTGGAGAACCCAAGGCTTTGACTCCAGAGGTGCAGAAACTTTATTTTATGCTCCAGAACAGAACCATTTACAGTAGTGTTCAGAATAATAGTAGTGCTATGTGACTACAAAGATTAATCCAGGTTTTGAGTATATTTCTTATTGTTACATGGGAAACAAGGTACCAGTAGATTCAGTAGATTCTCACAAATCCAACAAGACCAAGCATTCATGATATGCACACTCTTAAGGCTATGAAATTGGGCTGTTAGTAAAAGAAAGTAGAAAAGGGGGTGTTCACAATAATAGTAGTGTGACATTCAGTCAGTGAGTTTGTCAATTGTGTGGAACAAACAGGTGTGAATCAGGTGTCCCCTATTTAAGGATGAAGCCAGCACCTGTTGAACATGCTTTTCTCTTTGAAAGCCTGAGGAAAATGGGACGTTCAAGACATTGTTCAGAAGAACAGCGTAGTTTGATTAAAAAGTTGATTGGAGCGGGGAAAACTTATACGCAGGTGCAAAAAAGTATAGGCTGTTCATCTACAATGATCTCCAGTGCTTTGAGATCATCAACTGGCCTAAAGAGGAATGGAGGAATATTTTGTGGACTGATGAGAGTAAAATTGTTCTTTTTTTACCATGCCGTCAGACACTTTTTTTGTTTCTTAACTACTGATTTGCTCCAAGTCATAAGACTTTAATTCAACTCTTGACCATTTTGTTGTCAGCTTGTTAGATAAATGAGGGAATAACGCACTGGAAGTGTAACGGCTCAGGCGCAGGTTTTGGTGTCACCTGATTTGAATGTAACTGCCCTCCAACTAACCCTGACAGAAATTCTTTATTTGCTTTAAACTCTTCTATGCATGTACAGCTTTGTAAAGGTCCATGTCCATCTATCGGTTTTGCCCGTTGACTTGCTCTTGTCGGGTTCTTGCGACCTCTCAGGTGACGAGGATTGACGGAACAGTCGACAGCCCTCCCTGCCTCAAAGTTACCCACAAAACGTTTGGCACCCAGAACAGCAACAACGACATGGTTTACTGCAGGCTGAGCATGCCTGTGGAGTTCTACTCTGCAGACACGTTACTGGATGAGTCGCAGAAACTCAGGTCAGACATCAGCGCTGCACGCCACCGCAACACTTCTGTCGCTCTGTAAACCTGATCGTACGTTTTTCTCTCCGCAGCCAACCTCCCAAAGAAGACGGAACTGTCGCCTACGGAAGCATCACGACTGTAAGTCAACACCGTTTTAAAAAAGTTCTGCAAACGTTCTGTGTGTGTGTTGAGCAGGAATAATGTGCAAGTGTGTGTTTTTGCAGTATTACCACTCGGTGAGAGTGTTTGCTGGCCAGGACCCTGCCTCGGTCTGGGTGGGCTGGGTCACCCCCGACTATCACTACTACAGCAAAAACTTCAGCCTCAGCAAGACGCAAAGTGTCACCGTTACTTTAGGAGATGAGCGAGGCCGAGTCCACGAGAGGCGAGTGCCATGTGCTCTTCTTATCATTCAAAGTACCGATCATCAAATATCATGTGATTCTAAAAATGGAATTTGTGGATTTTGTAGATTTTCCATTTTAAGACATGTTCTGTCAGTCATTCATTCATTCATTTTTTTCACGCTTATCTGGGTCTCAGTGGCATCAGACTAAGCAGCTGAGGCCACACTTGCCCATCCTTAACCAAGGAGTCCAAGACTTCCTGTAGGATCCTGAGATGTTCTCAAGACAGCTAGGAGATGTAATCCCTCCAGCATGTCCTGGGTCTTTCCCAGGGCCTCCTCCCATTGGATGTACCTGGAGGACCTCCTTAAGGAGATAATCAGAGGTATCATTCCTCAGCTGCTCCTTTTAGTGAATACTCCAAGGAGGAACCTAATTTCTGCCTCTTCTATTCATGACTTGTTTTTTTCTTTGGGTCACTACCCAAAGCTCATGGCCATAGGTGAGGATAGGTTTGTAAGTCAAGAGGCTCACCTTCTGGCTCAGCTCTTGCTTCACCACCATGGTCTAGTACAGCGTCTCTAGGACCTCACACAGCACCATTTGATTTATCAGTCTCACTTTCCATCTTGTGATCAAGACCGCGAGACACTCGATCTCCTCCACTTGGAGCAGTAACTCTCTGCTGACCCAGAGGGGATACAGCGTGTTGCATTCCTCTGATATAGGAGGATGTATCTTTTCATTGTGGTCAAGAACCTGGTCCAGGAACTCCTGCAGTCAGATCAGGAACAGGTATCAGTCATTACCCAACGCCAGCTATCAAAAGTTTGGGAAGATTTATAGGAATCATCCTGCTGTCTGGTTGTCCATGAGTCTTCATCTCCTACTAAACCAGTTGGTGGTTTTCGGTGAGACTTCACACAGTGGTAGGACACCATACAATGATGAATATGAAGAAAAATGATCCCGAGCCAACATTTTCAAGGAGAGATAATTAGACTTATGTTGTAGTTTTCCGTCAATTACATGTATAAATGTAACCTACGTTGTGTCCCTCAGTGGGCTTAAACTAAAGTCGCCGGTTTGGGAAGTAGGCCTCCCAACCACAACGGTGAAACCTCAGGCTTCTAGTGCGTGTCGCTCAAATGTCTTTTTAGCATCAAGGGATGAGATTTAGTCACTGCACAGCACCACCTGCTGGCCACCGTAATATAAATGGAGCTTGAGCTCAAGTTCTGCTGCACAGCTACGTAACGTGAAGTAAAAAGATTTCAACACTTGTCTCAAACAACCCAGAATGAACTGTTGTTAATTAGCTACAGTATCAACCATCACTGATTTTGTTTTTTTCTGTCTCATTATCAACAGTTATTTCACTTTGTCAATTTTTTCTGGAGCAGATTATCTCATATGAAGAAGATGTAATTTTTTTAAAAACGTGAATTATGGTGGTATTCTTTTCTTTTCCTCTGTTCATCAAGTCCACAAGGGGTGATAAGTCTTGGCAATTCAAAACACAGTGAACTACAGATCTGGCAAGATGTGTGAACGAGTTTGGACAAACGGCTGACTTAGGCCACATCGTGCAAAACAAATTAATACAAATTCACTTGTGTCGTAAGTATGACACTTACTTGACCAGGTTTGGGCAAACCAGCCAGAGCGGAAAAATGTACACGGCAGGTTGGAGGGAAAAAAACTGCTCTGTAACACAGTTAGTTTGTAAGTGAAATAAATCTATAGAATCATATTGTTTGTTTTTATGGTTGTCGCAAGTCACCAAACATGAAGAAATCCACTGTCACAGTAATCCTGTGCGAGTCCAATCACCTGAATTTCCAAAGACTTGAAATGGACGAATAATCTCTGTTTATCCATTTTCTCTTCGTTGTTTAATATTCGTGAATGTAAAGTGGAGAAAACAGCATCTGATTACTGTTTACTGTTTAACACAATGAATATGAAAGAGGCTCTGCAGAGTCACAAGTCAACACTGATCAGTAACTGGGATGTATAAGATAAACTTTATGTCTTCAGGGAGCCATCTGCTGCTGTACCACCCTACGCTGGCCGCCATACCACTCACTACCACTGTTGGCCTTTTCCCATCATGCATTGTGCTCTCTAGTCCATCATAATGACACCAAACCCCTGTAGTTCAATTCTAAGTGGATTTATTGCTCTTAATTTCTTGGACTTAGTGAAGATACGTATATGTGTGTCTGGTGTGAGAGCTTCTGTTTTAGTTATCTTTGGTGCGCGTTGGTGTTAATTTGTGGATTTCAGCTCCTTCTTGGTTGTAACCCAAACTTGTGTTGATGCAGTGTCCAGAGGAGTAACTGTTACCTGGTGTGTGGAGCCGACGCCATGGGGCCGTCTTCTACTGGCCGCTCCAACTCTGACCTGGAGATCGGCTGTCTCATTGACCTGGCCACTGGCCTCGTCTTGTTCACTGCCAACGGCAAGGAGCTGCCAACCTCGTATCAGGTGGGTAAGAGAACGGTAGGAGGGTGTAGAATGGGAAGCTGCAAAGAAAGTCTGTGTGTAAAGTTTTGGACCCAACCTGTCATAGAGCTTTGGAAGACCTACCGCAACCCAGCATCCATAGATGAATTAATAAAGACAAAGAGAGAACTGACATGAATGGGACTGGAAGGTAAATGGACCCAAGTATAAATCCACCTAAGAATAATTTGACCCAATAAGAACCAAATTGTGGTCAACCAGCATAATCCTGAAAGAGGGAAACAGGACCGATACCAGCCAGAAACCTGATGGACAAAGAAAAAATATTACATTATATACACATTTTGGAAAGACTTTATTTTTCTGAATTCCCACAAAAACAATTTTCTCTGATGTTGACTTTGACAAGAGGCCTGACTCGACCTCTTACAACAAGATCCACCTCGTGTTTGGTGGTGTAATCGAGCTTTTTCCCTTTCAAAATGAAATAATGTTTCAGAGAAGATGGAATAAAACAAAACCAGAAAACTGAACTAGTTTTGTTACTGAGTTTCCTCAATTCTTGTTTTGGTGACACATATAAGTTGATGAAATTTCTCTGTGGGTCATTTTGAACACAGATTTGTATATTCTTGACTTTTAATTTTCTTTGTTTTCAGTATGGAGGACCTTTTTGTTACTCAATAAATACATGAAAAATTATATTAATCAGTCATTTTGTTGGTTTTCCTGATACTCATTTTGTCATAGAGTGAATCCTGTCTATGGTCTCTGAGCCTTATAGGTTGATTACTACCCCCCAGGGTGGTAGTAACCAATGATATGGCATTTTGGTGACTTATCGACAGGGCATTGCTAAAAGTATAATTACTATCCCAAGGCGGTAGCTATTGCCAGGTAGGGGTCAATAAAGAATTACACATTAGAATTCCAAAAACGTATATTTTGTTTGTGATATGAATTATCAATTGAGCTAATAGGATTAATAAATGGGGTAGTTTTTGACCGTGTTGAATGCTTGGACTCCGAAGTAACATCACACAAGGTCAACATCCCATGAATTCTGTGACATATGACATAAGTGATAGCTAAGCATAACAGATCCTATTAACTACGACAGCGGTTGGTGAAACTCTGTTGTACTCACATTAATGGTAAATGTCCACTAGGTGGACATAGTGCTCCATTTCAAGAACCGTGGGGCTGCAGTGAGGCACAGATGATGACCAATCTGTTGCTTATATTAGTAGATGGGCAGAAATGTGGGTGCTATGTTTTGCCACCCTAGGTGGTAGAGACACACCAACTTCAAGGGAGCGCACCTGTAATTAAACCCTAATCTTCAGGTTGATGGTTTAACTCCTATACCGTAGAGCTTCCTGGCCTCATTTTCTCATAATACACATTAGTTTCTGACAGTTATGATTATTAAATCTCATACAGAATTAAAATATGTGGAACATCGGGCTTAGTTTGTTGGTTATAATGCTGTCTTCATTGACATTTTTCCCTTAAAACTGACAAAACTCATGTTTTCACTTTTTCTTCTTGACTGCCTGCCTTTTTTCCCCCACATTTGTTTTTAACGGTACGCGGCAGCATAGCTTCATTTGAGAAAATGAGAAGTTCTAAGTGCTTTTCTAATCATAAATCTTTAGGTCCTTGTGTCGACGGTGCACACTTCAAAGATTTATCTTTCCAGAGTGGAGCGCAAATAAAATCTTGCCGCAGTGAATTAGACCTGCAGAACGGCAGATAGGAAGCTGGATTGAATTTTAATGGCGAGATGCGACAATAAGAGACAGCTGCTTGGCGATTTCTCATCCTACCTCACTGAGCTCATGTTTTTAAAGTATCAACATTCAACGCCTGACTAGATGTGAAAATGATGCTTTTGGAATCAATTCCAAAAGCATCATTTTCGTGTCTATTTATTTCGTTTGGTGTTTGGTGAACAGGAGGCATCCCATTAAATGTGAGCATAGTTTTTAATTGTGCGGATGACGCAGACATTTGGTTGTTTTCAGGTGGAGCCAAACGCGAAGTTGTTCCCGGCCGTGTTTGTCCGTCCCACCAGTGCAAACCTCTTCCAGTTCGAGTTTGTCAAGATCAAGGTTTGTCTCCTCCCATTTTATCCACATCACCATGTCATTGTCATTTTTTTGTAAACAACCTAATAAATAGAAGGTGCTGAATAGAAATAACTTCACTGCACAACATTTACTCAATTTATGACAGCATCACATACAGTTCGCATGCAAAAGTTAATCAACAGTAAAATCACTGTTGTGACGATTATGTTTTTGCCAGCATTTGGTTGGTTGTTGGATGGCTCAAAAGGTTTTCAGATGACTCCACAAAGCATGGATCAGAGGTTGACCGTGATTTCTGGAAAGTATTCACAGCACTTCACTTTTTCCATATTTTGTGATGTTACAGCCTTTTTCCAAAATGGAGTAAATTTTCTCCCTTAAAATTCTACTCACAACACCCCATAATGACAACATGAAAAAAGTTTGTATTTTTTTTATTTTTATAAATTTATTAAAAATAATAAAACTAAGAAATCACATGTATTCACACGCTTTGCTCGATACTTTGTTGATGTACAAATACAAATGATCTTCTTATGGCCTCAGACAGTGGACTCATCTCTGTGCTTGTTCTGTTAGACCTCAGTGCTGCTTTTGATACTGTTGACCATAAAATTTTATTACAGAGATTAGAGCATGCCATAGGTATTAAAGGCACTGCGCTGCAGTGGTTTGAATCATATTTATCTAATAGATTACAATTTGTTCATGTAAATGGGGAATCTTCTTCACAGACTAAGGTTAATTATGGAGTTCCACAAGGTTCTGTGCTAGGACCAATTTTATTCACTTTATACATGCTTCCCTTAGGCAGTATTATTAGACGGCATTGCTTAAATTTTCATTGTTACGCAGATGATACCCAGCTTTATCTATCCATGAAGCCAGAGGATACACACCAATTAGCTAAACTGCAGGATTGTCTTACAGACATAAAGACATGGATGACCTCTAATTTCCTGCTTTTAAACTCAGATAAAACTGAAGTTATTGTACTTGGCCCCACAAATCTTAGAAACATGGTGTCTAACCAGATCCTTACTCTGGATGGCATTACCCTGACTTCTAGTAATACTGTGAGAAATCTTGGAGTCATTTTTGATCAGGATATGTCATTCAGTGCGCATATTAAACAAATATGTAGGACTGCTTTTTTGCATTTACGCAATATCTCTAAAATGAGTAAGGTCTTGTCTCAGAGTGATGCTGAAAAACTAATTCATGCATTTATTTCCTCTAGCCTGGACTATTGTAATTCATTATTATCAGGTTGTCCTAAAAGTTCCCTGAAAAGCCTTCAGTTAATTCAAAATGCTGCAGCTAGAGTACTGACAGGGACTAGAAGGAGAGAGCATATCTCACCCATATTGGCCTCTCTTCATTGGCTTCCTGTTAATTCTAGAATAGAATTTAAAATTCTTCTTCTTACTTATAAGGTTTTGAATAATCAGGTCCCATCTTATCTTAGGGACCTCATAGTACCATATCACCCCAATAGAGCGCTTCGCTCTCAGACTGCAGGCTTACTTGTAGTTCCTAGGGTTTGTAAGAGTAGAATGGGAGGCAGAGCCTTCAGCTTTCAGGCTCCTCTCCTGTGGAACCAGCTCCCAATTCAGATCAGGGAGACAGACACCCTCTCTACTTTTAAGATTAGGCTTAAAACTTTCCTTTTTGCTAAAGCTTATAGTTAAGGCTGGATCAGGTGACCCTGAACCATCCCTTAGTTATGCTGCTATAGACTTAGACTGCTGGGGGGTTCCCATGATGCACTGAGTGTTTCTTTCTCTTTTGCTCTGTATGCACCACTCTGCATTTAATCATTAGTGATTGATCTCTGCTCCCCTCCACAGCATGTCTTTTTCCTGGTTCTCTCCCTCAGCCCCAACCAGTCCCAGCAGAAGACTGCCCCTCCCTGAGCCTGGTTCTGCTGGAGGTTTCTTCCTGTTAAAAGGGAGTTTTTCCTTCCCACTGTCGCCAAGTGCTTGCTCACAGGGGGTCGTTTTGACCGTTGGGGTTTTTCCGTAATTATTGTATGGCCTTGCCTTACAATATAAAGCGCCTTGGGGCAACTGTTTGTTGTGATTTGGCGCTATATAAATAAAATTGATTGAAAATTGCTTGCTTGATTGATTGATTGATGCACCTTTGGTAGCAGTTACGGCCTACGTTTAGACGGGCGGCCAGCTCCAGGAAGATGATGGAGGCCACTTTGCTCATTGGGACCCTCAAAAAAGCAGAAATGTTTCTGTACCCTTCCCCAGATTTGTGCCTCCAGACAATCCTGTCTCAGAGGTCTACACACAGTTCCTTTGACTCCATGCTTGGTTTGTGCTCTGACTGTCAACTAACTCTGGGACCTTATATGTAGACAGGTGTGTGTCTTTCCAAATCATGTCCAATCAACTGAATTTGCCCCAAGGAGACTCCAGTTAAGCTGTGGAAACATCTCAAGGATGATCAGTGGAAACAGGAGGCACCTGAGCTCAATTTTGAGTTTCATGGCAAAGGCTGTAAATACTTATGTACATGTAATTTCACTTTTTTTTTTTTAATACATTTGCAAACATCTCAAAAAACCTTTTTCACATTGTCATTATGGGGTATTGTGTGCAGAATTTTGAGGAAAAAAAATAGATTTCATCCATTTTGGAAAAAGGCTGTAACATAAAATGTGAAAAAACTGAAGCACTGAGAATGCTTTCTGGATGCACTTTATCTACTTACCTACAGAGATTGATTTCACTCAGGTGTCTGATTGTAATTGCCTTTCAAGTATTATTTTGCATCGTACTTACATACATTTTTGACTTATTCTCAGAAACAGTCTGAGATTTTGATGCATTTTGATGTTTAATAATCCGTCTGTAGCGGTGATCAGAATCTATGTACTCAAGCCAAGAAAGCATGGTTTAATGTTCGTGCAGACGATGTGCAAAATCTGCTGATCTTCAGTTGTTTATCTACACATGACAGACATGATCTCCTGGAATTTTGCCTCCATCTGTTTGAGTTAAATATTAAACTTTGGGGATTGTTGGATGTGTCTGAAAGTGAAGTCTTTTTATTGTCTTTGCATTCATAGGATGCCATGCCGCTGTCGTCAGCCATATTTAAGAGCGAGCACATGAACCCGGTGCCACAATGCCCGCCCCGGCTGGACATCCAGACCATTGTGGCAGTGCTGTGGAGCAGGATGCCGAACACCTTCCTGAGCATGGAGACGGCTCGGGTCAGCGAGCGGCACGGCTGGGTGGTGCAGTGTTTGGAACCGCTGCAGATGTTGGCCGTCCATATACCTGAGGAGAACAGGTCCGCGGCACAGATACCACACGCACGTGTTACGGCCCATTAACCGCTTTAGTATCTGCAGTTACCGCGGTGACGGTGAAGCCGTGCTGCAGTACGAACCCTCAGTAAATACTGTTAGTGCCACGCTGTGTGGGGATTTCACGTAAAGCTGCATCTAAGACACTCAAAGTTCAGTCAGATATCATACAAACCCAAGTCAGGAAAAGTTGGGACGATATGGAAAATGCAAATAATAATAACAAAAAACTGTCACTGCAGACAGTGTGAACTGAAGATACTATGTCATGTTTTGTGTTGTCAACTTCATTTCATTTGACAATATACATCCATTCCTGCCATTTAAGGCCTGAAACACTTTTACTGTTTAATCCTCCATAAAAGACCAGAAAATGAGGCATTTCATGTCATTTTGGGACATTCTGAATCCATTCCAACAATTAAAGATGTACTTCCAGCTAAATTTGAAATCCTGAAAGTTCTAATATCTGGGAGCCAAAAAATCAGAAGTGCTGAGAAAGTTCATAAATTTTCTATGGAAGGTGTTGCTGTAAGGATCACAAATTTGGCAAGAAAAGAAAGAAAGAAAAAACCAAGGCACAGTTCTTTTGCAAAATAATAATAATAATAATAATAATAATGAAAAGGCCTTTATTTAAATGTCTATTTTATATTCATATTTCAAGTCATTGAACTTTCTGAAGAAGCCTGTTTGTGCTGCAGTGTGTGGGTTGGTACTCTGTATGTTTTAATCATGAAATAGCCATTAAAATAAAGTGCTTTAAATATTTGTGTAAAATAAGAATGCCTTAGTTTCTTCCTTTTTCTTGATGCATGCACTCAAAAAAAAAAACACATGCTTTTGATGATAAATCAGTTGTCAGATTTGGTTACAGTTTGTCTTTTTCCTTTGTTGTCATGGTTCCAGGTGTTTGGACATCCTGGAGTTATCGGAGCATGAAGACCTGAGGACGTTCCACTACCACACACTGAAGCTCTACTGTGCGCTCTGTGCGCTGGGAAACACGCGCGTTGCTCACGCCCTCTGCAGCCACCTGGACCAATCACAGCTCCTCTACACCATCGACAACCAGTACCTGTCAGGCATGCTGAGAGATGGGTTCTACAATGTGCTCATTAGGTGTGTCTGGCACTGCTAGATGAGAATTTTTAGTTACAAGAGTAATTAATCTGTACCACTTAACTGGACGAAAGAACATTTACGA
The DNA here is from genome assembly GCF_902500255.1 of Thalassophryne amazonica. Classification (NCBI taxonomy): domain Eukaryota; kingdom Metazoa; phylum Chordata; class Actinopteri; order Batrachoidiformes; family Batrachoididae; genus Thalassophryne; species Thalassophryne amazonica. The sequence continues at coordinate 6,161,920 of NC_047123.1, read as the reverse complement.
TCTGGCCTCAGTGTACTGTGTCCTATACAAAGTGTATGGTGGCCATCCCAGGGTGGCAGCTGGGAGTCATTGAAAAATTACACAGAGGTCAAAACATAAAAATGCTCCAATCTTATTGAATAGTATACCACATGATTTGCCTGATCATAAAGATTACAAAAAGGTACAGGTTTGACTATCTATGACTGAATTTTATAGAGTTACAAGGTTAAAAACAAAACAATAATTGGTGTCAATTTCAGTTTGTAAAGGGGTAAAAAGTTAAAGTTGCTCCAATTTTGGGAAACAAAATGCAAATTATTTGTTGACCTTTAACATGAATAAGTGGAATAGTTTTAACCATGTTGAATGTTTGGTCTCCAAAGTGAAGGTCAAACAAGGTCGATGTCGTTCGATTCTATGACATTTCACATCAAATCAAATCATTTTATTTATATAGCGCCAAATCACAACAGTTGCCCCAAGGTGCTTTATATTGTAAGGCAAAAGCCATACAATAATCACAGAAAAACCCCAACGGTCAAAACGACCCCCTATGAGCAAGCACTTGGCGACAGTGGGAAGGAAGCAGTCTTCTGCTGGGACTGGTTGGGGCTGAGGGGAGAGAATCAGGAAAAAGACATGCTGTGGAAGACAGCAGAGATCAATCACTAATGATTAAATGCAGAGTGGTGCATACAGAGCAAAAAGAGAAAGAAACACTCAGTGCATCATGTGAACCCCCCAGCAGTCTAAGTCTATAGCAGCATAACTAAGGGATGGTTTAGGGTCACCTGATCCAGCCCTAACTATAAGCTTTAGCAAAAAGGAAAGTTTTAAGCCTAATCTTAAAAGTAGAGAGGGTGTCTGTCTCCCTAATCCGAATTGGGAGCTGGTTCCACAGGAGAGGAGCCAGAAAGCTGAAGGCTCTGCCTCCTGTTCTACTCTTAAAAACCCTAGGAACTACAAGTAAGCCTGCAGTCTGAGAGCGAAGCGCTCTATTGGGGTGATATGGTATTAAGAGGTCCCTAAGATAAGATGGGACCTGATTATTCAAAATCTTATAAGTAAGAAGAAGAATTTTAAATTCTATTCTAGAATTAACAGGAAGCCAATGAAGAGAGGCCAATATGGGTGAGATATGCTCTCTCCTTCTAGTCCCCGTCAGTACTCTAGCCGCAGCATTTTGAATTAACTGAAGGCTTTTCAGGGAACTTTTAGGACAATCTGATAATAATGAATTACTATAGTCCAGCCTAGAGGAAATAAATGCATGAATTAGTTTTTCAGCATCACTCTGAGACAAGACCTTTCTTATTTTAGAGATATTGCGCAAATGTAAAAAAGCAGTCCTACAATTTGCTTAATATGCGCATTGAAGGACATATCCTGATCAAAAAGTAGTATTACTAGAGGTCAGGGTAATGCCATCCAGAGTAAGGATCTGGTTAGACACCATGTTTCTAAGATTTATGGGGCCAAGTACAATAACTTCAGTTATATCTGAATTTAAAAGCAGGAAATTAGAGGTCATCCATGTCTTTGTCTGTAAGACATTCCTGCAGTTTAACTAATTGGTGTGTGTCCTCTGGCTTCACGGATAGATAAAGCTGGGTATCATCTGCGTAACAATGAAAATTTAAGCAATGCTTTCTAATAATACTGCCTAAGGGAAGCATGTATAAAGTGAATAAAATTGGTCTAACAGGACAAGCACAGAGATGAGTCCACTGTCTGAGGCCATAAGAAGATAATTTGTAACCTTCACTAATGCTGTTTCTGTACTATGATGAATTCTAAAACCTGACTGAAACTCTTCAAATAGACCATTCCTCTGCAGATGATCAGTTAGCTGTTTTACAACTACCCTTTCAAGAATTTTTGAGAGAAAAGGAAGGTTGGAGATTGGCCTATAATTAGCTAAGATAGCTGGGTCAAGTGATGGCTTTTTAAGTAATGGTTTAATTACTGCCACCTTAAAAACCTGTGGTACATAGCCAACTAATAAAGATAGATTGATCATATTTAAGATCGAAGCATTAATTAATGGTAGGGCTTCCTTGAGCAGCCTGGTAGGAATGGGGTCTAATAGACATGTTGATGGTTTGGAGGAAGTGACTAATGAAAATAACTCAGACAGAACAATCAGAGAGAAAGAGTCTAACCAAATACCAGCATTACTGAAAGCAGCCAAAGATAACGATATGTCTTTGGGATGGTTATGAGTAATTTTTTCTCTAATAGTTAAAATTTTATTTGCAAAGAAAGTCATGAAGTCATTACTAGTTAAAGTTAAAGGAATACTCGGCTCAATAGAGCTCTGACTCTTTGTCAGCCTGGCTACAGTGCTGAAAAGAAACCTGGGGTTGTTCTTATTTTCTTCAATTAGTGAAGTGAAGATCTTCTAAATTAGTGAGACGCCATTTCCTCTCCAACTTACGGGTTATCTGCTTTAAGCTGCGAGTTTGTGAGTTATACCACGGAGTCAGGCACTTCTGATTTAAAGCTCTCTTTTTCAGAGGAGCGACAGCATCCAAAGTTGTGCTCAGTGAGGATGTAAAACTATTGACAAGATAATCTGTCTCACTCACAGAGTTGAGGTAGCTACTCTGCACTGTGTTGGTATATGGCATTAGAGAACATAAAGAAGGAATCATATCCTTAAACCTAGTTACAGTGCTTTCCGAAAGACTTCTACTGTAATGAAACTTATTCCCCACTGCTGGGTAGTCCATTAAAGTAAATGTAAATGTTATTAAGAAATGATCAGACAGAAGACAGAAGGGGGTTTTCAGGGAATACTGTTAAGTCTTCAATTTCCATAACATTTGACATTTGACTTATGTTACCCCGTAACATGATAATTAAATATCACAGATGGTGCAAATTATAACTTTTCAAAGCCATATTAACTCAACCACTAATTTGCATCACTTTATACTAAAATTGGAGCAACTTGTAAATGACCTTTGTTGTCATTTTTACTGTTTTTGCCCTGTAACTCCATAGCATTCAGTCACTGATAGTGTAAAGTATACATTTTAGGAATCCCTATGATTAGACAAATAATAAGGTATACTTTTCAATATGATTGAGGCATTTTTTTTTAACTCCTTTGTAGTCCTTCATTGACCACTACTTGGCTGTAGTTGCCACCCTGAGATGACCACCATACCTTTTTCAAGACCCTATAGACCGGTGACCAAAATGACATGTAAAGAGTTTTGCTGCCCTGGGTGGTAGTGGTATGCCCACTTTCAAGGGTGTGGCCCTGGGCCTAAAGTTCAAAGGTAGACGTGAAGGTGGCTGGAGAAAAAGGACGACTTCAAAGAAAATATTGTGGGTGAGGAGGAAGTGAAGATGTGAGAAGAGATGATGAGAAGAAAGTAAGAAATGACCTGATTCTTACTGATCTTCCCAGCATCCACCTGGAGACGGCGAAGGAGGCTCGCCTCATGATGAACAATGAGTTCATCATCCCTGTGACTGACGAGACTCGCTCCATCAAACTCTTCCCTGATGAGTCCAAGCGCCATTCGTTGCCCGGCGTGGGACTGAGCACCTCGCTCAAACCGCGGGTCAACTTCTCCCCCGTTGGCATCCTCAGCACAAAGCGACACCAGCACCTCTACAGTCCCCAGATCCCCATCGGAATCCTGAAGGAGAAAGCCACCAGCATGCTCACTGAGGCCGTGCAGGGCGGAGGCATCCACATCCGGGATCCAGTAGGGGGCAGCGTGGAGTACCAGTTTGTTCCCATCCTCAAGTTGATCAGCACGCTGTTAATCATGGGGGTCCTCACAAGCGAGGAGGTGAGATTGATTCTCCTCCTGATTGACCCCAACGTCTTTGGGGATGCCAAGGAGGGTGAAGACGTGAAGGGGGAGGAGGTAGCTGTGGCGGGGGAGAAAGAGGAGGCGAGCAAGAATGAGGAGAAGGCTGTGGAGGCAGGAGAGGAGGAGACGAAGGAGAGCAAATCACCTGTTAAAGGTCTCCTGGAGAAGTCGCTGCCCGAGTCCGTCAAACGCCAGGTGAGCCTGATCGCGTGAACACGCCCACATTTGAGAAGGAAAAAAAAGATTGAATGAATTAAATACCTTCAGAATACCAACGCTGCCTCAGAGATTACCATCAGGTTCATTAAATACAACATTAATCTATTTACTGTATGAGCCCGAAGCCAGTTTTGACCTAAACTACATCACTTACAGTCCAACCTCGAGATATAATAAGTGATGCCAATTACTGTTTGTGCATATGATTAATAAATGGAACAGTTTTGACCTCGTTGAATGTTTGGTCTCCAAAGTCATACAAGCTGGATTCTGGACAAACACTCACCGGCCACTTCATTAGGTACAACGTCCTAGTAGGACCATGTTTTGCCTTCACAATTGCCTTAATTCTTCATGACATCGATTCGACACGGTGTTGGAAGCAGATCTCAGAGTTGTTGGTCCATATTAACATTGTAGCATCAACCAGTCTGCCCCTTGTCCTCTGACCTCTGACATCAACAAGACGTTTTCATTCACACAGCTTCTGCTCACCAGATATCTTCTCTTTTTTGGACCATTCTCCGTAAACCTGAGAGAGGGTTGTGTGTGAAAACCCCAACAGGTCAGCAGGTTCTGAAATACTTAGACCAGCCCACCTGGTACCAACAACCACGTTTACATTCATTTAAATCCCCTTTCTTCCCCATTCTGATGCTCAGTTTGAACTTGAGCAAGTCGTCTAGACGCCTAAATGCATTGAGTTGGCTGATTAGCTATTTGTGTTAACAACAATTGAACAGGTGTACCTAATAAAATGGCCAATGAGTGTGTATTACCTCCTAACACGATTACTGAACATGACACATGGTGCAAACGAACTCCATTAACTCGTCCAACAATTTCAATCCTTTGACCGAAATAACACGGATTCTCTCCGTTTTCTTCAGATGTGCGAGCTGCTGCAGTACTTCTGCGACTGCGAGCTGAAGCATCGCATCGAGTCCATCGTCTCTTTCTCCGACAACTTCGTGTCCAAGCTGCAGTACAACCAGAAGTTCCGCTACAACGAGCTGATGCAGGCGCTCAACCTGTCCGCCGCCATCACCGCCAAGAAGACCAAAGAGTTTCGCTCGCCCCCGCAAGAGCAGGTACGGGACCAGACAAAACCGCGGTAGTAAATCCGCTTAAGTTATGCTTCAGGCTGCTGGAGGAATTCTGGTGGAATGGTTATTGGGGTTGCGGAACGATTAAAAATTCTGTGACCTTGAATGGAGCGAGAAATGTGCAAAGACCAGAACACGAGGTTTTGTTGATTTCGAAGTGACATTTACTTTTGTGGTGTTCCTCAACTTGATTTTCAGCTGCTATTCCCAGAGGCTCAAATTGGCCATATTGGCCATATGTGAGGTTAAATTGGATTTGGAGCACAACGACCGTGAAGTGAGAGTCAAAGCTGGCAGTTAAAATTAGAACAAGTGCATTGATCCCAAAGGAGAAATTTACAAAATGTGTTCTGCATTTAGATCAGTGGTGTCCAAAGAGATTCCAGAAAGAGCCAAGAGGGGGCAGGAATCTCTTTGGACACCATTGATTTTGATGAAAACACAGCTATATTTAAAGATTAAAGATGGATAAATCCAATTTGTTTCCCAAAAATGATCCCTCTGGAGATCATCAAAAATCATGTTCGGCATCGATAATTATTTTCTAGGTTTTTTCCATGTTATATAATAAATAAATGCAGACCTGGGTTCGATTCCTGCTCACGCTGCATGCCTGTGTTCTTGGACAACACCCTTTGTCTGCATCGTCTCGGTCCACCCGGCTGTACATGGGTACCAGCCTTAGCTGGGGGTGTGGTCTGAGTTGGACTGGTGTCCCCATCCAGGGAGACTTGTAGGCGTTAAACCGCTTCATGCAATGGCCTCGGGAGATGAGCACAAGTAACAGTGGGCCTCAGGGTCTGTATCGGACTTACTATTTCTTCTCACAGGACATGTTCATTGGAATCTGAGAGGTCAGACTCTAGTTTTTGTCTGACATTCAGGACAATGGCGAGACTGTCACATTGGGTTTGGTTTCCTCCCATTTAGGCCGACACACGCAGTAAAGGACTTGTTTGAAATGGAAGGGCGATGGCCTGGTGTACAAGGAATATAGGGGGTGTTACGCTGCTCTCTGTGCCAGACAAGATGCTTCTAAGCCTCATTCTCAGTAAGTTTCAGAATGTCTTGTTCAGCCTCCACAATCTGGATTCACGCACCAGACCTTGGACACTCGCTACGTTCCAGTCTACAAGAGGTTCTTGGGCATTCAAGAATGTTGAGTTAGGTCAAGTGGTCTTGTTTTGGTCCGTGACAATGTTCTGCTCTTCATACAGAAAAACTTAGAGGAACTAAACAAGTCCAGTTGACCTGACTCAACCTACTTGAATGCCTAGGAACCTCTTGTAGACTGGATTATCGGGCGACCCCACAGAGCACCTGCCCAACCAAAGAAGCATTGCTGATGTTCATGCTCATGTTCAGTGATGTGGTGAGTGTCCAACATCTGGGCCGTAACTTTTCCGATGATGCTGTGGTCTTTGTGGAATCGGTGGATGTTCCAGTGGCAGCTCTTCAGATGCTGAGTGTGGAGTCTGAACGTCTGTGTTTGGGACGGTCCTAGGTTGAGACTAAGATCCACACTAAGTGTAGAAAAGCTCCTAAATTCATCCTCACTTTTTTTTTTTTTTTTTTTTTTGCTTTGTTGTCTTTGAGTGATACGACTACAAAAATGCTAACTGCAGTTAGCATTAGAGTACGCAGTCAGTCTTTGGCTTGTGGGCGGGGCTTTGCAGGCTTCAAATGTAGACATTTTTGCTGCAGTAGCTCACTGGTCTCAGTTGTGCTCTGTGATGCGTTCGGTGTTTTTCGTTATTTCCAGGCGTAACCAGACCCCATTTGTCAACCGTTTGTCTCTTGGCTTGTTTGAGCAGGAAGATGTAGATTTATTCTTCTTCCAACCCATTAAGATGAAAGTTTATGCTGAAATTGCTTGTTTTTAATTCAATTAAAGCTGTGAGATGCGACACGGCGACTGGCGTGTGGCTGTCAGCCAAACGTGCCGAGTGGAGTTGGCGTTCTCCCAGAGTGCTTTGTGTTCCTCTCATGGTTTATTTAATATGCTTTTCCTGAAAGAGACATCACATTACCCAGAAGTGGATTCTGTCTTTACTGATTAAAAAAAAAAAACATTTACACTCACTGGCCACTTGATTAGGTACACCGTGCCTGTACCCGCTGTGCAGTACAGCGCTGTTGTTCATGTGGAAACATGGGCCTATACCACAAAAATGAACTGTCCAGTGTTGGGAAAACAGGTTAGAATGTTGATCCCAACCTGAAGCCGCTGTAGATTGAGGTATATCTGGTAAAATCTTTAGAATTCTTTGACTTTTCCCAGTGTAACGCTGTAACTCAAACATAAATAAAGCTACCATTTTGTAACTCACCATATTAAAAGGGTTTATAATGAGGACAGTCTGGTTAAAATGTGGTGACTGTTGATGCACCTAATTAATAGAAAAAAACAACTTTGATTTGCTTATGGAATATCCCATGGACCTGCCAACCACCTGCTGCATGTTCAGTGGCTGCTGAAGGGATGATGGAAATTAGGAGCAGTTGTGGGTGTCGGTGAAAAAGACCATTTCCACACAAAATGTAATAAATCAGACGGTTAAACCTTTACTTTGTTTGCTTCACAGTGGATACTTTCTAAAGCTCAAGTAATACGGTGACAGATGCACACAACCCTGCAGAAAGGATTTTGGATTAATGCAGCGTATACTGGCAAGAAAGAGAAAACTAGAAAGGAACCCATGTAAGGGCCCTTCTTGTATTTTGAGATTGATCAGACAGACATGAACTGATGAAGCTGGTTTTGCTTTTCTTTAGTCGTGTTTGAGTCACTGAGTGGGACTTTGTCTTTCTTCATTTCCCTGATAACTCAAACATGGCTGGATGGAACCCCTTCAAACTTGGTGGGTCTATTACTAGGATAGATATCTAGAGGTGGTTAGATTTTAGAGTAGTTAGGACAAAGGTCATGGTTTGCAGTTTCTTTTTATATCTCAGCAACCAGGAAGCCTCGATGGATGATCTAAAGCATATATTGATCAGCAGAATATGTGATTGATGTAGTCATACATAGTGGAAAAACACCATTTTAGGCAGATGTGTATTTACTTGTACTTTTATATTGTGGTGTGTAGTGTGTGCAGATGTCTTTCATTCATCGGTGCTTTTGTCATCCTTCTTTGAGTCACATGATGCATTCTTCTTCTCTTTATATCCTCTTACTGCTTCCAGCTCTTTTAATCTGATTGCTCTGTTTCCTGTAGATCAACATCCTGTTAAATTTCACGGCAGGGGACGACTGTCCCTGTCCCAAGGACATCCAGGAGGAACTCGATAGCTTCCACGAGGAGCTACGACTACACTGTGGTAGAGTCCTACTTCTTCCTCTGTAGATATCATAGTTACATTTGCAGTAATTAGTTCTGTAAATGGGTTTAGGCTCTGTGAAGATATTTCAGTGATTTACTCTTTAGTTGGGAGAAAAAAGAAAATACAGCAAGCTTCTGACTGAAACATGTTCCTGCAGGAATCCCAGTGGAGGAGGAAGAGAAAGAGCAGGACACATCGATAAAAGGGCGTCTTCTTGCTCTACTCTACAAGATTAAAGGTCCACCCCAGAAGACTGAGGAGGAACCAACAGAGAAGCAACAGGCAGCTCCTAGTAAGTCCGACAAGGAGCTCCACATCTTAGAGGTTTCTTAAAGTCACAAATAACAGGATGGCTTTAAAAAAAATAACAAAAACAAACAAAAGAAACACTTTTTTAAAAATTCTTTTATTATCTTAAACGAGAGTTACGAATGTAACTACGGTTCTATGAATTCCGGATGACCGCCAGAGGGCGGTGCTTTAGCACCTGGATAACTACATGTGCGCAGCACAGAGGTCGAGAATATATACCAACAAAGTCACACCACTGAATGTGACCTGGGTGACGTCACTGGTTGTCTTTATATGCCAGACACACCCAGTGCTCGCTTCTTTTCAGAATTAACTCGCAAGACTCTGAGTGACAAGCAACTCTGGCGGTCATCCGGAATTCATAGAACCGTAGTTACATTCGTAACTCTCGTTCTGTTTCATTCTTCCTGACCGCCAGAGGGCGGTGCTTTAGCACCTGGATGACTTAATACCAATAAGGTCACGAAGAGTCACACTCACCTCGCATCAGCAGTGGGGAGTGGAGGCAGACAACACCACTGAATTCACCGCAGGAGGAGCGGCCACATTCAGTCTGTAATAGCGGGCGAAGGTACAGGACGCAGCCCACATAGCAGCAGCACAAATATCACTCAAAGGGACACCTCTCAGTGCAGCCCAGGAGGTGGACACCCCTCTGGTGGAATGGCACATAACCTTAGGAGGCTGAAGACCTCTGGACCTGTATACTTGTAAAATGGCATCCACGACCCAATGCGAGAGTCGCTGCTTTGAGACAGCACAGCCTCTTTTGTGATCACCGTAACACACAAATAGGGCATCCGTTTTCCGGATCCCGGCAGTCGCACTAATGTACTGCTTCAACATTCAGATAGGACACAGGGAACCTGAAACAGATAATCCTGGATCAGAATGCGGGACATACACAGCCAAAGAAACTGGCTGGTTAACATGAAAAGTTGAAATTCTCTTCGGTAAAAAGGACGGATTAGGCCACAGCGTAACCCCAGATCTGTCAGAATTCCATCGCGAACAGTCCCCAGTGACTGATAAGGCATGGAGCTCTCCCACCCGCTTAGCCAAAGACAGTGCAAGTAGAAAGGCAGTCTTCACTGACACCCATTTAAGATCAGCACTTTCAACTGGTTCGAAAGGGGATAAGCTTAAACCCTCCAGGACTAGAGGAAGGTCCCATAAAGGTACACGTGCAAGCCTTGGAGGCCGCAAACGTAGAGCACCTTTCAAAAAACAACACACTAAGAGGTGTGAACCCACTGACCGGACATCAACGTAGACGTGCCGGGCAGAGATTGCAGCAACATAAACCTTCAAGGTAGCGACAGAAAGTCCTTTCTCCAGCAGTTCTTGTAAATATTTGAGGAGAATAGGCACAGGGCAATGCTCCGGGTCTAACTTTTGTTTCTCACACCACCGTGCAAACAGCTTCCATCTGTTGTCATACAAAGCCCTGGTAGAAACAGCATGTGAATTAAGGATAGTCTGAACAACAGCCTGGTCACAAGAACTTAACAAGGAGTCTGGCCCCTCAACGGCCACACATACAGTTGAAGGCGTTCTGGGTGAGGGTTCCAAATCCTCCCCTGTAGCTGTGACAACAAAGCCTTCCTCTCCGGGAGAGCCCAAGGTTCTCACTCGAGGAGTTTGTAAATCATGGGAAACCAAATCCTCCCAGGCCAGAATGGAGCAACCAGCAGCACCCTGTGGCTGCTCTGATCTATCCTGTGCAGTGTCTACATCAGCAGCGGGAGAGGAGGGAAGGCATAAAGGAGGCAATCCGGCCACGGGTGAGCCAATGCATCCTGCCCCAGCGGGCTGTCTGGTTCCAAGAGGGAGTACCATCGTGGGCAATGTGTCGAGGTGCTTGAAGCGAAAAGGTCCACTTCCACTGCACCATACTTCTGCCAGATCATTTGGACCACAATCGGGTTCAGTCTCCACTCTCCCGGTGATGGTTTCTGTCTGGAGAGTAAATCCGCTGCGCTGTTCTGTACACCGGGCAGATGAACTGCTCTGACACTCTGAAGGCGAGGCAACGCCCATAAGAGAAGCTTCAGAGTTTCTGCCAATGAGTGATTGGACCTGGTGCCCCCCTGATGGTTTATGTGACAGACTGTTGACGTGTTGTCCAACCGGACAAGAACATGTCTTCCTCTCAGGGCCGGGAGGAAATGCTTGAGAGCCAGTCGCACAGCGCGAAGCTCCAGCACGTTTATGTGTTGGAGTCTCTCCTGGGGACTCCAGACACCCCTCACCATCCTGTGATTCCACACGGCCCCCCAACCTTTGAGTGATGCATCTGTAACAACCACCTCTCGGCAAGAAGGAACAGAGCCTAGAGGGACACCCTTGCAGATGAAGTCCACATTCCCCCAGGGTTTGAGGTGCAGAAGGCACTGGTTGGAGACTCGTACAAGCCTGTGCTGATGCAACTTTGAGTTGAGGCCTAGGTTGTTGATCCAAATCTGTAGGGGACGTAAGAACAGAAGTCCCAAAGGTACCACTAGCGACATTGCAGTCAATTTGCCCATCAACCGGAGCAGCAAACCAAAAGGCAGCGTCACAGCCCGTTGAATGTGTGAGACAAGACGAATTACATCGTCCACTCTCTGCAGGGATGGCGATGCAGTCATAGTCAGGGAGTTGATGGCAATGCCGATGAAGGTCGTTTGTTGACTGGGAACAAGAGAACTCTTGCTCTGGGAGTCGGCGGAAACCTGGATGTAGAGTGAAAAGCTGTAGCACGTCTGACTGGCTGAGGTCTGGAAGACCGGTGTAGGTCAACAAACTGTTGCCGAGATTTACTAGCCTCAACAGCACGCTCCAAAGTTTGTTGGGCCGCAGGTCCAAATACTTGGCCTGGAAGAACCGGCAGCAAATGGAGTGTGCCTCTGCAGGATTCGGATGGGGGGGACTGCGCAAGCCACACCTGACGTCTAGTTATGGTAAGGGTTGACATCAGTCTGCCGAGCTCTCTGGACATATAAGCAAAGGTTTGGAGTGAGGCATCACTAAGACTTTGCGTAGCATCATCAACCTCTGCCTCCCTCAAAGACTTTGAGAGGGCAAGGGCTAAATGGGACAGTGAGTTGCCTAGGCAACTGATGCGAGCAGCTATGTCATAGCTTTTGGTGAGGAGGTCATCAGTGACCCTACACTGAGGACGTGGGCAGCGGGCATCCGGCCGAGCAGCATCAGCTGGAGCCACAATCAGGTTCGCAATAATGCTGTCAACGGCGGGCATATGGTTCAGACCATACTGCGCTGAATCACACATAGAGCTAAGGGCTCTGCAGTCCTGTGATAGATGGGTCAATGATTTGGGGTCCGCCCAACATCGGTGGAGCTCCTCGATATATGGTTGTGAAAGTGGAACGTTGAACTCAGGCTTCTGAGTGACTTTGAAAAAGGCATTTGAAGCGGTGGTTTCCGCAGGGGGATTGTCGACCCCAAGCCTGGATAAAGCCAACTGAACAGCTTGCTTGACAAAGGATAGTCCAGGTCTGGTTTGCGGCATGGACTCTGCCTCAGAGGTATGAGAGCCCACTAATGAATGGCTTGGAGAAAGACCCCTCTCATCCTCATCCTCCACACAGTTTATATCACTTGTCATGTACAACGAATCAGTTGCAGCAATAGACACGACATCTTCCTCCTGCTGAGTAACTCCATTGGTCTGATCAGCCTCATTAGGGACAACAGGAACTGTCACTGCATCCCTAGGCTGTAGATTCAGAAGCAAGGACTTAATCTGAGCAAACTCAGAAGTCAACGTTTCGACCTTTTCAGCCAAAGAATGGTCATGAGTAACCTTCTTAGCAGAAGGGGCTCCTGCATGTGGGCGTTTACGGCGCTTTGGTTCCTTCCTGGGGCTGGAGGCCAAAGTCGCACTAGATATTCCACTTTCCAATGTTGCAAGTCTAGCAGATCTCTCTGCCAGTGGCATGCTGGCACAATTAAGGCAGGCATCGCCAGTCAGGGCTTCCCTCAGGTGTCCGATCCCAAGACAGGAGGGGCAAAACATATGTCCATCATCTGGGCTCAAGGGAGCCAAACAGGTACTACAGCCATGCAACAAAGGGCCTGTCAACATTGTGGACTGCGTGCAGATGGCTAACGCAAGCTCTGATGGTTACAATTGGAAAGACAAAGCGTGAATCACACGCACTGTAAATAGTAACACGAGGTACGAAGCGTGAAGCACTCACAGCCGTCGACTTGACACGAGGCACGGAGCGTGAAGCACTCACAGCCGCAGACTCGACATGAGGCACAGAGCGTGAAGCACTCCAGCCGCAGACTCGGCACGAGGCACGGAGCGTGTAACACTCGCAGTGTAAAAGCTAATAAAAGGCCCGTGAAACACTCACAGCCACAGTAATAACACGATGCACACAGCCGAAAAACTCACAGCCCAAGTGCTAAGTCACTTAGAGCAACGACGACAACACTAGCTGCTAGCAGAGCTGTTAAACTTAGCAAATGGCGGCAGTGCAGACGAAGTACTTCAAGGAGTGGAAAACACTCACGGCAAGCCCAACACAGTACACTATACTGGTTCTGATACACACACTACCACATAGTTAACGGGGTTAGTGACACAACTAAACAAATAGCCAGCTTTCATCGAAACAACACAGCTAATGTGTACAGAGGAAAATACCCAGCAGGGCAGCAGCAAAGGCGCACACCCGGCGTTTAGGAAGGTGTACACACGACAGGCGTCAAAGAATACAAAAAAATGGTGAAGCCGTGTCTCGCAGCCTCTGGAGGACGTGTGCAGTGCACGTAGCTCCAACCAAAGGTGGGTTGCGAGGCTACAAGCGAGAGCGGCAATCGCAGCTAAATGCGTTCTCAACCTCTAAGAATGTGAGAATGTAGAAAAGAAGTGAGCGCTGGGTGCGTCTGGTATATAAAGACAACCAGTGACGTCACCCAGGTCACATTCAATGGTGTGACTTTGTTGGTATATATTCTCAACCTCTGTGCTGCGCACATGTAGTTATCCAGGTGCTAAAGCACTGCCCTCTGGCGGTCAGGACGAATGAAATAGAATATCAGGATAAGAAGATAAAAACTCAAGCATCTTTTTTCTTAATCATACTAAATGAGAACGGAGCGCAGACAGTTGCATGGAGCTACCTTTAGAAAAAAGTGCCATCACAGTTGAAAATCCCTGAACTTTTCAGAAAAGTGTTGTGGCATTACTGCAGCTCCATTTCAGGCAAAGAGGAGGTTTATTTTCCACTGATTTGTCAATCAAAATCTGTAACAATAGAGACAAAAAAAAAACCCTCATCTGTGATAGAAGATTGGACAGGTGCATGGTTCTAGCTGAGGGTGAGTACTTTTTACTTGTAAATCTCTGCACTATATACCTGTTTAATGTGATGTATCTGTCATTAAATAGCACAATGGCACATCAAATTATTTTGAAAATGTATTTCACCAACACAGCCATCTGTTATCAAAGATTTTTGGATCTGGTACACCAGCCCCAAAATTTCAAAGTTGTTAAGTATTAAACTATGGGAAAGGTCACAGGTCAGCTGTTCAGAGTTGGGTTAGGTGAAAAAATAATCACGATGAACAGCTTGCGACAAAATTTACATCCATAACTATGATAAACCTTGGACAATTATACTCCATATGGAAGGATCTAACAACCAATTTCACAGCAGAAACATCTGCAGTTTTTTAGGCAGCACAGTGGCTTAGTGGTTAGCACTGTTTCCACACAGCAAGAAGGTCCTGGGTCTCTTCCCACCTGGCCTTTCTGTGTGGAGTTTGCACGTGTTCCCTGCGTCTGCTTGAGTTTCCTCCTACAATCAAAAAACATGCTGTGAACAAATTTCCTACTGCAAAGTGGTGTTTAAGTTATTAGAGGTGAAGGAATCACTGGAAATCGAGATTGGAACCAGCAAAGGGCACAAAAAGCAACAGTGAAAGGGCACTGTTGACAGAAAAAGGTCATCTGACTCAGGATTATAGCTGATGGCACGATAAAATAAAAATACAGAGACTCCTTTGTGTGAACAAATTCATTCATTTATTCATTCATTTATTTCCTATACCTGAAAAATCCAGATCTATTGTGCTGAGCAGCATACGTCTTGTAGCGCACATTCACATAACTCTCATTTTTTTGCTGTCTGGATGTTACACTAGAAGTTATCAGTAAAAGAAAAGAATTTAAAGAAATAAAGAAAAGTATCAGCGGGTCTCTGATGTACCGTCGTCTGCGTCTGTGATCTCCAAACTTGGGATACTTGATCAGATGGCAGAATAATTCCTCTGCGTGCCGTCACTGTGATTTTCCTTTTGAAAAGGTTGTGTCATGAGTTTATCAGCTTTTCTTGCCGCGTTCTGTCAGTGAGAATGTCAGAGTTGACAGCTGAACAGACACACACACGCAGCATGTCACACTGACTGAGCCGACGAGCTTTGGCCATGTGACCTGCTCCAGCCTCTAGGATTAGCTGAGTAAAGATGTGCACTCTCGCTGAGTATTTTTATAGTTTCAGTAAGTCTCTGTGACATTCCATCGCTGATCTATGAATAAAAACATGCCAAAAAGTTGACCATGACGCGGGGGTGCGTTATTAGAGGTCGGAGGATTAAGGTTGGGATTGGGTGTATATTTTATAATACTTAATGATTTTGAGGGGCCTGAAAAGGGCCACAGGCTGTGAGGATTCACACATTCCTGTCTAAAGCTTATATTTAGCAGCGCTGCTGTTTCCAAGCAATAACATCGGTATTCTGAAGTTGTCGCTGAACATTGTCTTAAGTTAGACAGTTGAACAGCTGTGGTTAAAAAAAAAAAAAAAAAAAAAAAAGGTCAGAGTCCTGTAGAATCCTAATGAGCGTGAAACAAACAGAGACAGCTTTCCTGAAGGTGGCGCCTCACACCTTCACGCCTACATCCCAACAGTGTTGGGCACAGCTAACTAAAAAAAAAAAACATTAATCAGATAACTGAAAATTTATCTTTTATAACGATAAACCAATGAACTGCTAAAAAAGTTATCTTTATTACAGATAACCAATAACTATTAGTATTGATTTGGACGCAGCCACAATCAGATGTCAACACTGTCAGCTTCTGATAAACCAGTTTCACTTTAAGTGCCGCAGGGGCTGCTGGGTAAACTCAAGGATCACAAACACAAAAAACACAATGAATAAAAAAACAAAACAAAATAAAACCCCAAACACTGTCATCATCTTTCAAAAGCAGTAAAACATAGTATTAGAAGTCACAGTTTATCTCGCTATTAGATACACGTCACTTACAAACTAAAAGGCTGCTGCTTTTTTCACACGCTTTGAACCCTGCAGCTTAAACAACTGAAATACATCCATTAATGCATTGATTGGCAGAGTAAAATACACATAGTAAATATAAATTCTTACCTGTTAGTTTCAGTGGGATTCATGAAGAAAATAATCCACATGAAGCGTCCTTTTTTAAAATCCAAAACAGTGTCTAAACGTGAAGAAAAGTCCCTCCCTCTGTACACCGAGCTGCGCCGTGAGAGCTCCTCTCCCCCACCGAGTCTTGGCAATTAAATTACAGCCACAATGAAATAAAATAATGTTAAAATTAGTCTGTTTTGTTTTTGTGTCGAGTGGACGAGTCACTGTAATGTCCAAAGTGAACCTGAACTACATTACCCACAATGCTCCCTGTGTCGACCGGCCAATTGCGTCATCAGCAAGTGACAGGCAGCCAGTCTGCTCCATGGCTATAAACACACAACAAATGGACTAAAATGTTTGATTTTAGGGTTTACAGACATTTTTATCTGTTAAACTTTACCAGCAAAATAACGTTATCAGTTATTCGATAATTATATAATTAATATAATATTGAATTATTTGATATTATATTATTTGATTATTAGCTTTGATAATTATCTGCTATCGGATTAGCTGAACTGTGCCCACCACTGCATCCCAAACACCAACACGCTCACGTTACACCGCCAAAGTGCTGCCGATGCAGCTTCATCACACAACTCTCGATCAATCGATTCCTGTAATGATCGAAAAACTTTACAGTGTGTCCTTTTCTCAGAGAGACAGTTGATCTAAAGCACAAATTCTCCACAGAACTCTCCATAAAGACAGGACGATCAGATCGTACTTTTATGTTTTCAGACTCTCTAATGACTGAGTGTTTATCATATTTTCAGGCCTGTAACTCACAGTTTTTACTTATTTAATTGTACTTGTTTTTGGAGGTCTTATCCCGTGTTTCATTAATAATATGAATTATTTATGTAGGGCGTTTGCAGAAATCAAGCAATAAACAAAATAAGCAACAATAGAAAAGTGCATTAAAACAATAAACAAAAATCCCACATTAAAGAGCTGATTAAAAAGACCTAATGGACTCATGTATTTATTGTACTTTGGGTTTTTTTTTCCCTCTTCATAATGCATTTTTTGACAGATGTGACTTATACTCCAGCAAATACGGTACCTTTTTCCTAAACAATCAATATTTATATGAACAACAGGCAAATATTGCTTTTAAATATGATTTATTTAGTTTGTCAATTAGAATTCTGTGCACCACATTTGTGATGCTGAGCATGTTTCCAAGGCAACAGTCTGTCTGGCCGTCAGAAATGTTTTTGTGCTGAAAAAGGAAATATTCACTGTATAAATTTAATATAATGCTCCTTTCTGAGCAATAATTGAATTATTGAGTAATAAGCTTTATTTGAAGCACTAATCAGTGTGAGTGCAGGTGACGCTCTTATCACACATCGTCGTTAAAATAGAAGCCTCAAACACTCTTAAGTGACATCTAAAATTTGCTGCTACATCAGCTCACATTATTTTGCTGGTTTTCCCTTCAATAAATGATCATCGTCTACAGGTTCATTCATTTCACATTCGCATTTTTAATTTAACTGGTGAGAAATGAGTTGAAAGAGTCTTTTTTTTTTCTCCTGTCACCATCTTGAGTTCATCCTGTTTGTGTATAATTGAGGACTTAAGTCTGCTCAGGCATCCCGATTTTGTTAACGCTGGGCTGATTGAAATAATTCCTAGCGTTGGTTCTGAAATGGAAAACTGAGTTTGACAACCCAGACTTCAGAATTGAGAATTTAGAAGTCCGTATATTAAGTAACAGCACATGCTGTGCTTTATATAATATCTATTGTGCAGATCCAGATAAAGACTCTGATCCAGTGGAACAAAATACATGTTTTTAAGAGCAAAATCTGAAGTCTTTCACTGTACAGATGAAATAGTGCTGAAATACAGATTGTAGAAGAGACTCCTACGGAACTCAGCCACATGGGGTGTGCAGCCAGTACATTCTGAGTGCCGGTCCCAAGCCCGAATAAATGAGGAGGGTTGCGTCAGGAAGGGCATCCGGCGTAAAACAAGCCAACCGAACTATGCAGACTCAGAATCGAATTCCCATACCGGATCGGTCGCGGCCCGGGTTAACAACGTCCGCCACCGGTGCTATTGCCCAACAGGGTGCCGGTGGAAATTGGGCTACTGCTGGGTGAAGACGACGAAGAAGAGGAGGAAAACGTTGCCACGAACAGCGGGAGAAGAAGAAAACTAGAAGGGTGGAAATGAGAGTGGGGACTTTGAATGTTGGTAGTATGACTGGTAAAGGGAGAGAGCTGGCTGATATGATGGAGAGGAGAAAGGTAGACATATTGTGTGTGCAAGAGACCAAGTGGAAGGGAAGTAAGAGCAGGAGCATCGGCGGTGGGTACAAGTTGTTGTACCATGGTGAGGATAGGAAGCGAAATGGTGTTGGGGTCATTTTAAAGGAAGAGTATGTTAAAAGTGTGTTGGAGGTTAAGCGAGTGTCTGACAGGGTGATGAGTGTGAAGTTGGAAATTGAAGGGGTGATGATGAATATCATCAGTGCATATGCCCCACAGGTTGGTTGTGAGATGAAGGAGAAAGAAGATTTCTGGAGTGCGTTAGATGAGGTGGTGGAGAGTGTGCCCAAGCATGAAAGAGTGGTGATAGGAGCAGACTTCAATGGGCATGTTGGTGAAGGGAACAGAGGTGATGAGGAAGTAATGGGTAGATATGGTATCAAGGATAGGAATGGGGAAGGACAGATGGTAGTTGATTTTGCAAAGGACAGATGGTAGTTGATTTTGCAAAAAGGATGGAAATGGCTGTGGTGAATACCTACTTTAAGAAAAGGGAGGAGCACAGGGTAACATATAAGAGTGGAGGAAGGTGCACACAGGTGGACTACATTCTTTATAGGAGATGCAAGCTAAAGGAAATCACAGACTGTAAGGTGGTAGCAGGAGAGAGTGTCACTAGACAGCATAGGATGGTTGTTTGTAGGATGACTTTAGAGGTGAAGAAGAAGCGAGTGAGAGCTCAACAAAGGATCAGATAGTGGAAGCTGAAGGAGGAAGACTGTTGTGTGAAATTTAGCGAGCAGGTGAGAGAAGCACTGGTTGGAGGGGAAGCAATTTTGGACAACTGGAAAAGTACTGCAGATGTGGTGAGGGAGACAGCTAGGACAGTACTGGGTATGACATCTGGACAGTGGAAGGAAGACAAGGAGACTTGGTGGTGGAATGAAGAGGTCCAGGAAAGCATAAGGAGAAAGAGGTTGGCGAAAAAGTTTTGGGATAGTCGGAGAGATGAAGAAAGTAGACAGGAGTACAAGGAGATGCGGTGTAAGGCGAAAAGAGAAGTGGCAAAAGCAAAGGAAAAGGCATATTGCGAGCTGTACAAGAAGTTGAATAGCAAGGAAGGAGAAAAGGACTTGTACCGATTGGCGAGACAAAGGGACAGAGCTGGAAAGGATGTGCAGCAGGTTAGGGTGGTAAAAGATGCACATGGTAATGTGCTGACAAGTGAGGAGTGTGTGCTGAGAAGGTGGAGGGAATATTTTGAAGAGTTGATGAATAAAGAAAATGAGCGAGAGAAAAGGCTGGATGATGTGGTGAGAGTAAATCAGGAAGTACAAGAGATTAGCAAGGAAGAAGTGAGGGCTGCTATGAAGAGGATGAAGAGTGGAAAGGCAGTCGGTCCAGATGACATTCCAGTGGAGGCACGGAAATGTCTAGGAGAGATGGCAGTAGAGTTTCTAACCAGATTGTTTAATAAAATCTTGGAAAGTGTGAGCATGCCTGAGGAGTGGAGACGAAGTGTGCTGGTTCCTATTTTCAAGAACAAGGGTGATGTGCAGAGCTGCAGTAACTACAGAGGCATAAAGCTGATCAGCCACAGCATGAAGTTATGGGAAAGAGTAGTAGAAGCTAGGCTTAGAAAACAGGTGAAGATCTGTGAGCAGCAATATGGTTTCATGCTGAGAAAGAGCACTACAGATGCAATGTTTGCTCTGAGAATACTGTTGCAAAAGTACAGAGAAGGACAGAAAGAGTTACATTGTGTGTTTGTGGACTTAGAAAAAGCTTATGATAGGGTGCCAAGAGAAGAGTTGTGGTATTGTATGAGGAAGTCTGGAGTGGCAGAGAAGTATGTTAGGGTAGTGCAGGACATGTACAAGAATAGTGTGACAGCGGTGAGATGCGCAGTCGGAATGACAGACTCATTCAAGGTGGAGGTGGGATTACACCAAGGATCAGCTCTGAGTCCTTTCTTGTTTGCAGTGGTGATGGACAGGTTGACGGATGAGATCAGACAGGAGTCCCCATGGACTATGATGTTTGCAGATGACATTGTGATCTGTAGTGAGAGTAGAGAGCAAGTTGAGTCTAGTCTGGAGAAGTGGAGATATGCTTTGGAGAGAAGGGGAATGAAAGTCAGTAGAAGCAAGACTGAGTACATGTGTGTGAATGAGAGGGAGCCCAGTGGAATAGTGCAGTTACAAGGAGTAGACGTGGTGAAAGTAGATGAGTTTAAGTATTTGGGGTCAACTGTTCAAAGTAATGGAGAGTGTGATAGAGAGGTGAAGAAGAGAGTGCAGGCAGGGTGACGTGGGTGGAGAAAGGTGGCAGGAGTGATTTGTGACCGAAGAATATCAGCAAGAGTGAAGGGGAAAGTTTACAAAACAGTAGTGAGACCAGCTATGTTGTATGGTTTAGAGACGGCGGCACTAACAAAAAGACAGGAGGCAGAGCTGGAGGTGACAGAGCTGAAGATGTTGAGATTCTCTTTGGGAGTGACAAGAATGGACAGCATTAGGAATGAACATATCAGAGGGACAGCTCAGGTGGGACGGTTTGGAGACAAAGTCAGAGAGGCGAGATTGAGATGGTTTGGACATGTGCAGAGGAGGGACCCAGGGTATATAGGGAGAAGGATGCTGAGGATGGAGCCACCAGGCAGGAGGAGAAGAGGCAGACCAAAGAGGAGGTTCATGGATGTGCTGAGAGAGGACATGCAGGTGGTTGGTGTGACAGAGGAAGATACAGAGGACAGGGTGAGATGGAAACGATTGATCTGCTGTGGCGACCCCTAACGGGAACAGCCGAAAGACAAAGAAGAAGAAGAGACTCCTACGGGTTTTGGTAGAAGTCTATTTTTAAAGTTCCCTTCTAGTTTTAAAATGAGATTTATGTGTTATTCAAAGAGAAGCAGATAAATGTGCCATGTTGATGGGGGTAAATAATCACAAAATGGGGACAATAAATGTAAATTTCATGAAATATGTACCTTACTAGCCCACCCAAACCCACGTAAGGTCATAAAACTCTATCTCGCTATAATACTCCTTTAAGGACACAAGAAAGTGCTGCCGCCTGACGTAAATAACAGCTGTCTCTGCTTAAAGCAGGACGCCCGCTATGTGAGTAATCTATGATATAAAGCTCGTTGTGTCATAATTGAGTGCATGTAATGAAATGCACCGTAATTTTAGGCACCATTTTGCTCAGTCTTGTTACATTTTATCCATTTTGTATTTAAGTGTGGCCTGATTTTTGTGAAACAAACAGATGAAAACATGAAAGACAAAATCATGTGACAATGTTCAGTCCAGCTTTGGTGAGACGGACCTCGGTGATCAGGAGGCAGGACGTGTTTCTTTCTTGAGGAAAACTTTTGATAATAAAACAATTCCCCCCCATCAAAAATGGACAGGTTGAATTTCTGAATAAATGACATCTGTTGGCCGGCTGTCAGTCACAGCAGTCATTCGGGTTGTAAGTCACCAATTACAGTTTCCTTTGTGGATGTTGATCATTCTCTGTGGAATTGTCATTTCATTAGCCAACCTGAAGGAGCTGATCTCCCAGACCATAACCAGCTGGGCCCAGGAGTCTCACATCCAGGACCCGGAGCTGGTCAGAGTGATGTTCAGCCTGCTGAGGAGGCAGTATGACGGCATCGGAGAGCTGCTGCGAGCCATGAAGAAGTCCTACACCATCAGCTCCGCGTCTGTGCAGGACACCATTAACCTGCTGGTGTCTCTGGGTCAGATCAGATCTCTACTCTCGGTGCGGATGGGCAAAGAAGAAGAGAAACTCATGATTGATGGACTTGGGTGAGGGAGGAAAAGAAACAATAAAAATGCAGTTTCCCTGAAGATGCTGAAATCCATGATGTTTAAAGCCCTGTAAGTCTAAAAATGTTGTGTTGTTACTTTCTGTTTCCAGTGACATCATGAACAACAAGGTTTTCTACCAGCACCCCAACCTGATGCGAGTGCTGGGCATGCATGAGACGGTCATGGAGGTCATGGTCAATGTGCTGGGAGGAGACAAATCACAGGTAGGTGTGTCCACATCACGACTGCAACATCTTCACTGTCATGGAAGGAAACCATGTGTTTATCTCAACATGCATCAAAGTCAAAGGAGCCAGTTGAGGTGGTTCAGGCATCTCATAACACCAGACCTCCTTCTGAACTTGTCCAACTGGAAGAAGACCTCTGGGGTGTATGTCTCATCTGGGTTGAGAACATATTAGAATGGCTCAGGAGGGCCTGGAGGTTGTTGCGGATCGGTTACTGGATCGGTTACTTTACTTCTCCTGCCGCCACCACAACCTCAGAGAAATAATGGATGGAAAATAAACAAAATTTAAAAAAAATGCAAGAAGGTATAGCTTCTACAAGGTCTGTAAATGCTCCAGTTAACTACTACTTATGCAGATTAGCCAATCAGAAGCTTGTATTAATAATTCCACAAGTTTCTTTGTTCGCTTCTGTTCCATTTTGAGTGGCATTCGACTTGATACATACAGTAGTGTTCAGAATAATAGTAGTGCTATGTGACTAAAAAGATTAATCCAGGTTTTGAATATATTTCTTACTGTTACATGGGAAACAAGGTACCAGTAGATTCAGTAGATTCTCACAAATCCAACAAGACCAAGCATTCATGATATGCACACTCTTAAGGCTATGAAATTGGGCTATTAGTAAAAAAAAAAAAAAAAAAAAGTAGAAAAGGGGGTGTTTACAATAATAGTAGTGTGGCATTCAGTCAGTGAGTTTGTCAATTTTGTGGAACAAACAGGTGTGAATCAGGTGTCCCCTGTTTAAGGATGAAGCCAGCACCTGTTGAACGTGCTTTTCTCTTTGAAAGCCTGAGGAAAATGGGACGTTCAAGACGTTCAGAAGAACAGCGCAGTTTGATTAAAAAGTTGATTGGAGAGGGGAAAACTTAATACACAGGTGCAAAAAATTATAGGATGTTCATCTACAATGATCTCCAATGCTTTAAAATGGACAAAAAAATCTGAGACGCGTGGAAGAAAACAGAAAACAACCATCAAAATGGATAGAAGAATAACCAGAATGGCAAAGGCTCACTCATTGATCAGCTCCAGGATGATCAAAGACAGTCTGGAATTACCTGTAAGTGCTGTGACAGTTAGAAGACGCCTGTGTGAAGCTAATTTATTTGCAAGAATCCCCCGCAAAGTCCCTCTGTTAAATAAAAGACATGTGCAGAAGAGGTTACAATTTGCCAAGAACACATCAACTGACCTAAAGAGAAATGGAGGAATATTTTGTGGACTGATGAGAGTAAAATTGTTCAAGCCACAGTTCACAGTGAAGACAGTGAAGCATGGTGGTGCAAGCATCATGATATGGGCATGTTTCTCCTACTATGGTGTTGGGCCTATATATCGCATACCAGGTATCATGGATCAGTTTGGATATGTCAAAATACTTGAAGAGGTCATGTTGCCTTATGCTGAAGAGGACATGCCCTTGAAATGGGTGTTTCAACAAGACAATGACCCCAAGCACACTAGTAAACAAGCAAAATCTTGGTTCCAAACCAACAAAATTGCCTCGCAGATATGAAGAAATCATGAAAAACTGTGGTTATACAACTAAATACTAGCTTAGTGATTCACAGGATTGCTAAAAAAAAAAGCAGTTTGAACATAATAGTTTTGAGTTTGTAGCGTCAACAGCAGATGCTACTATTATTGTGAACACCCCCTTTTCTACCTTTTTTTTTTTTACTAATAGCCCAATTTCATAGCCTTAAGCGTGTGCATATCATGAATGCTTGGTCTTGTTGGATTTGTGAGAATCTACTGAATCTACTGGTACATTGTTTCCCATGTAACACTAAGAAATATACTCAAAACCTGGATTAATCTTTTTAGTCACATAGCACTACTATTATTCTGAACACTACTGTATGTCACAGAGAAAACTCCAGTCTCAAGAAATTGTCAAGTCTCCCAGTAGAAAGTCCAGAATTAGGGTAAAAGTATGACATGGCAACTGAAGCTATAATGGACTAGAATTGGAGATTCCCATTTGATGTATCTATTTTAAAATAAATACAGTGTAAACAAGAAGAAATGCTTTCACTGAGGGAAAAAAAAGTTTGACTTTACTTGATGTAAATATGATGTAAACCATACATGACATAGTGTGATAGTGCTGCTTTCATTAAGATAGAAGCTCTCCTGATGCAGTTTGAGCAGCGAAAATAATGTAGGTCCATTGTTAAAATAAAAGGTGTGTGTGTGTATCTAATGTGACATGTAAAAGTCTAGTCCACAATTATAAGATGATCACATATTTTTCTGATGCATTTCCAAGAAGAAAAGCAAAAAACAATACCTTGTCTTAAGGTGTAGTCACACTATGATTGATTGATTAAACTGATTAGTAATGGATTGATACAGTTTGTCTGGTGGCACAAGTTGCCTAATCCGTCAGTCTCTAGTGGATTTGGGCCTCTGATGGAACCAGTGGACAGCCACCGAATGTGGGTACATAAGGTTGCCAGACACGAACAGAAGACAAACGGGTAATGCACGGATAAAACTAATGTCTACCGGGCCTCCACTAGCACGCTAACAAACAAGTACAGGACAAAACTGTAAACAAACATGCAACCACCAGTGGAGCTCTCCATCTGATGTCTGCTCAGTTTTGAGCACACATGAAACTTCAGCTGACGGGGAATGCATTTAGCGAATGACAAAATGATTTGTACAGGAGAAAAACGGGCATGACGAGATATCAAAATATTGTCTGTTACTCATGTTTCCTCAATTGTCACAGTGTGACTTTGACTTTATATTCGGCCAACATGGAAATCGTCCTCTGCATCCCAGTTACAGTAGATACTGATGACAATTATCAGTCAGACATATGTGGAGCCGCAGATATACATTTAAATCACGTAAATTCAAATAACCTTTTTTTCACCAGTGTGAAATTTTGTAAAATGTTTGGAAAATGTTTTGTCAAGGTATATGTAAATGTATTGCTTCGAAAGTGTATTCTATCTATCTATCTATCTATCTATCTATCTATCTATCTATCTATCTATCTATCTATCTATCTATCTATCTATCTATCTATCTATCTATCTATCTATCTATCTATCTATCTATCTATCTATCTATCTATCTATCTATCTATCTATCTATCTATCTATCTATCTATCTATCTATCTATCTATCTGTCTATCTAATCTATCTATCTATCTATTCTGAGAAAAGAACAAATAATAAAGGGAACTTAAATGGACCACGTCTCCTCCACTTTTAGAAAAGGACACCTGACTTCATGGCATCTCTTCTTTCTTCTTATACTTGATTATTTTGTGTTCAGAATTTGTGAAAGGGGGCACCGTCTTTATGGATCTGACTCCATTTGATCTGGAAAGTTTCTTTTTGTCCAGTTCTACGATTAAGAAACACACGCTGTTAATGGAAACTTTTGCCTTGACCAAAGGTTCATTTTTTACAAAGTTCCCAAAAATATATTATTAAATCTGCAGAACTTTGCATCAACATTATCTGTCCAGTTTTTGTTGTTGCTGCTGTTTTTGAGATGTGGTGGAAACTCAAACATGTTGAATAAACCTTTATGTGCTCCACCTGATCTTGAGACTCTCCCAGACTCCATAATAAATAAATAAAATAAATAAGATCAAGCCTGCTGTAAACTTGTAGGACAGGAGCAGCAGCAGCCCGATACCTGACCCAGAAGGGTAAGGGTGTAGAGGTTTAAACTAGGTGTATGAGTGTAGATGATTGGGGTGAAAAGGAGGCCTCTGAGCCACTTGTTATAGGCCTCGCTGACAGAATCATTCAGCACCACAGTCGGTGCCAAACATTAACTGAGCTTCAGACAGACAGACCCCAGGGAGACATTCAGGTCTTCAACAGTGACTCAGTCTGTCTGCATCATGTCTTCAGTTACATTAGCCCAACTTACTGACACTTCATCCTGTGTGCAGTGCACTTAATGTGACTATAGAAAGTAGAAGTTACCGTTCTGGGAAATGTCGAAACCCTTCAGTATTTATTGATATCAAACCATGCTTGAGTTTTAAAGGTACTGCTGCACTTAATAAAGAAAAATCATTTCACATTTCTGAAAAATGTGAGACAATTAGCTGTTTTTGAACCCATACCTAAATTAATCCCTTGCCCCTGTGGTTATATCAACTATTGATGAATGACTGTTGTTGATGCAGTGCCGCACCCCTGTCCTTAATACATTGAAATTTTTCCAGATTCCATTAATCAGTGGATGATATTCTGCACTGTAGAGGGAGAAATATGCAAACTTCTTCCAATCTTTAGCCAATGAACATTATTTTTAAACATTTCAATGATTTTTATCACACATTTGTTGACCAGCTTGAGATCCTCTGCCAATCTTTGCTCCTCAAAGACTCAGCCTTTTGTGGGTGCTGCTTTTATACAAACTCTTGATTACAATCACCTGTTGACATTACCTGCTTGTAATATAATTTATTTATTTGAAATAACAGTATTTACTTATTTTGACCTCATTAGAAGCGTTAAGTTGTCCCCCGCTCAATGTTCCTTTGGTATTTTACAAAAAACAATCGTTCCACTTTTGCCAGTGGAACCACATCATCACCAAAAGTTACAAATCTGAACTTGTCACTGAGTGTAATTGCAGTACTGTGCTGACATCAGAGTGTGATTTTGCAGGGATAAGTACAGTATTCTCTCCAGCAGTGACCGTCCCTCCAACAAATGACTTCCATCTACAGCAAGGACAGAAACGGCCCTGCTCATAGATATATGCTTTGAGTTAACCTTTGACTGAACCTTCACTGGAACTTTAAAACATTTCGATGATGCCACAGAGATGTGATGCCACGAGCCTCAGCAGATTTTATGTTGAAATGAGTTTCCAGGTTTTTCATGTTCTAAGAAAAACCTACTCTTGACCACCCTGCAGGTGGAGTGTCATAGATCTTGAGCAGTATGTTGTTGCCTTTCTAACCATGTCATTGGCCATTTAAGTGAACAAATTAAGCTTAAGTTATTTTAACTGTGGTCTGTGTTTTCATGCGTCTAGGAAATTGCTTTCCCGAAGATGGTGGCCAGCTGTTGTCGTTTCTTGTGTTACTTCTGTCGTATTAGCCGCCAGAACCAGAAAGCCATGTTTGACCACCTGAGCTACCTGCTGGAGAACAGCAGCGTGGGACTGGGTAAGAAACCAGAGACTCACAGAATTACCCAGTCTACAATAATTAACCGTTTACACAATCAAGGTTGGCATGCGATTGATCGATCTGTGATTAGCAGGTGTTACTGAAAAAAATTCTTTGTTTGTTTTCTGTTTTTTGTTGTTTTCTCTAATTTTTGGTATCACTTAAATTTTTTCACTGAGTGGACTGTATGTGAATGTGAAGATGGTATTCATCATCCTTTAAATTGTAAAGTCAACATTTATTGTTCCGCTGAAGTTTCTCTACGAACTTCAACATGATTGTGGTTCCTCACTGGTAAGTTGCTTTTGGTGAAAGTGTAGTTTAAATGAATGTCATGTTAAATAAAAAGTAAAAATCCATCATCACTGTGTAATAACAATGCGGCAAACTGAGAACATGAAGCTACTGGTGTTATACGCTGTTAAACGCTAATGATCAGTCAACTCACGTTTAAGCGTTTTTATTGCAGCAGCAAAACATAGTTTGAGTTTTTGGGTCTAGGCTCCGTCCTCATCAATCCACGCTAATGACTACTTGTGATATTGGCAAGTGATTATTAACTTGCACATTTCACCCAGTCGGAGCCCAAAGGTGGATGCTGGCTGGAGGCGGCGCTGCGTAACGGCAAAACACGGATGCAGCGGTGGCAGCGTATGATAAGGCAGAGGGGAAGAAAATAATGGCCTTATTTCAAAAGACCCAAGTGTCTGTGTGACTGAATGAACCAGAGGGAGGGGAGTGAGAGAGAAATGGGAATTATTTAGACATGCATGACAGAACAGATGAGTCACTGTCACTGCTGCCGAAAACTCCAAAAAGCTGCCGGTTCACGTGAGGACACACAGACGCCGCATCATCAAACATTTAACATGGTTCATTTAACGCGGATGCAAAACCGTGTCCATCTCCACACGTCTCTGTCCAATGGCCTCGTGACTACATGAGCTCCACTCAGCCGTGTCTCAGTGCTCAAGAACACAGAGACGTGAACGACATGGACATCACAGCTGAGACTTTATAGCAGATCTTCACCTTTTATCTCTTTACTTGTAAATAAAATCACACAACAAACATCCAACTATGTTGCCTTACGTTTAATTGCCTAAAATTGAGAGTCTTTACATAACGGTGGCTGTAATTCCAACATCTTTTCCAACTATATAACTATCCTGTCATCAAAGATGAAAGACGTCACAGAAACCTTGTCCTGAATTATTTATTTCAAATCTGCTGTGGTGGTGCAGAGAAGCAAAATAATAAAATTAACCATAATGACAGATTTCACAAGAGTGAAGCTAACGAGGCGATGGCTGAACACTGGCCCTGCACCCCAGGACGCTCGACTGATCTCACGACGCCCTGCATGTGGCGCCAACTCACCCCAATAATGCACTTTGTTTTTGATACTATTCTGCTTTTTCTGTTTCCTGTTTCTTCATCTTCGTCAAACTTTATAAAAAAAACCTTGTAATTGTTAGATTGGCCTAAGCAGTGGATCACCCCTCTGAGTCTGCTCTGCTTCAGGTTTCTTCCTTAACATCATCAGAGGGAGTTTTTCCTCACCACTGTCGCCTGTGTGCTTGCTCTAGGGGTTGATAAGGTTAGACCTTACTCATGTGAAGCACCTTGAGGCACCTTTGTTGTGATTAATTGAATTGAGTTGATGTCATTGTCCAATTTGTGAATGTATCCCACCTGGTTGCATAACTGTTTTAATACTTGGCTTATTTTCTCGTAGGAAGAAGAAGGTTGACATTTGAGTGTGAGGCGTAGCAATGAGCTGACCTCATCAAAGCTGTTCTTCTAAGCTGAAAGGTGTCGGAGGAGTCGGTAGACTGCCCCCTGTTGTTTGTGTTCTCTTTCTGCAGCCTCTGAGGCCATGCGAGGATCCACCCCGCTGGATGTTGCAGCATCTTCAGTGATGGACAACAACGGACTGGCCCTGGCCCTGGAGGAGCCTGACCTGGAGAAGGTTTGTAACGTTATTAATCAAAAGGTACCGAAGTGGACAGATGCCCGACCGCACAGCGAATAGAAAAACACAGGTTGATCGAACTTATGTCAATACTGAAACAGACCCTCAGATCACTTTGTTCTTGTTGGCAAAGCTGTAAGATGCAAAAGTATTGATGTTGACTTGAGGAGTTTTGAACACTACTTTTCTGTCATTCTAGTTCCAAGTCTCGTCTAAACTACAACATGTGGTGATCAGACTTTTTGCATTTTAACAAACTTGACAATAGTGGGCGTGATGATGCTCAAGTAGATTGTAGGGGACGTTTAGCATCAACAGGGCTTCAGGTAGGTTGACTTCAGTCTGCTGGGCTTGTTCAGTTCCTTTTCATCCAAAAAGCTTAATCAGTTCTAAAAGTTACAGTAATGAGAGACCAAAATATTTAGTTACTGTTGAGTCAGTGATGCAAAGAAACGTGTTAAAAGTGATTCATCATAGGAGATCTCTTGAGTTCAGCTGTAAGTTCCCATTGTTCTTAGTTTTAGCTACAGGGGAGAAAGATCTTTGAGTGTTTGTGGTACCGTATGCAGTGAAGAACAGAATTATAGGTGGGAGAGAGGTGGTATCTCCCTGTTTCGAGAAGTTTCTTCAAACCAACCATCATCCCCTGTGTAACATATACTGAACAACAAAAGAACTGCCAGTATGTCTTAATATTTCTTTATGGGTAAAACCTCTGTCAGATCTTGTAAAGGATGTTACAAGCTTAAATGGTGTGTTCGAGTTTATCGAGTTGATAAACAGAAAAGTAACGATCTGGATCGGATCACAGTCAACGGCACGTGTGACCACCAGGTTGTGCAATTAAATGCAGCTAATCTTCTGCACGTGGAACCCATTAAATGGTGACTTTCCTTTTGAGGAATGGCCTGTCGCTCCTACATCAGGGCATTGTGGAGTTCAACAACAGTGTTCAATATCGGGATACAAGCGCAAACACGATGATCCAGAATATCCCAGAAGTGATCTACGGCTTTGTGTCATGGAACCGCCTTCTTAACCGGCTGAGAGTCAGCTCATGAACATTTAAACGTCTCGATACGTCCTGCGCTGTCAAACCAGCATTCAGCACGCCAATGGCATTTTCACGACTTTCAGTGAGGTTTGGCAAAAATTCAACAAATTCAGATTTTATCATTTGCTTTTATAGGAACCTCATACCTCAAGAAAATCTCCACTCCTCATTGTTACCGAGTCATCACGCAAAATATGCCACACCTCTATTATTCTGTCCAGGTGCTTGTCAGCGTTCCGCAACTTAAAACTCATTATATATAATCTGCATCTCCGTGGTAGACTCGAAATGACCATTGCTCTCCTCCCTACTGTTGTTGAGTGTATGTTGTCTTCAAAGGTGTGTCCTTTGTCCTTTTTGATACAGGTAGACGGCTGAATCCCGACCACAGGAATTGGTTCTCTTGTGTTGAGCCATTGGATGTTGGGTGGTTGTCTAGTTTCTTCAGTGTGGAGCTCATTGAATTTCTCACATTGTCCTTCAACTTACAATTGAACTCAAGGAACACCTTTCCTTACATCACTGTGACATCAGTGACCCAACAGAAAATAAATATTTGATTCTCTCACTGCTGTAACTTAAGAACTGATGATGCTTTTCTGGATGAAGAGCGAAACGTTGTCAAAGAACTAAAGTTTTTTCCTGACCTGACTCAGTTTACCTGGATGACTGAGAATCTCCACGGACATCAGTACAGATTTGGTCACATGACTTAGGATAGAATCCCACAGTAAATAACACATTCTGTTAGCTGGTGGAAATCTGACCTATCTGAAACCAACAAACCATTAAAAGCTACACCACCTCTCTAGAACAGGCCCCCAAGACCAGCAGCATTATAACCTCTGCTGTAAGGAACTTATGAAGCAGTCAACAGGCAACACATCCGCCACACAAGTGCAGAGCAACCTGACATGGTTTCTTGGACTCTGGATCCACTATCATTAAAGGTCCAGTTGGTTTAAGGCCACTTGGGCCTGAAATGGCTGTGGGAATGCAGGCAAGTCCAGACAGTGGATCAGGTTTAGAGTGTGGTGAACTATCCTGCACGGAAAAGGCTTATCACCACCATTCAGAAGTGATCGGACATCTTGTGATTGCCAGACATGAATGAACCTTGACCTTCACCCTAATGATTGATCTTTGACTGACCTTGCCAGTAGCATTTAGAAATCCATTGACGTATGTGCCTCCTTTCATCCAAATAAGTTTGAAAATCTAATTCCTTGGGTTGACCTTCAACCTCATACCATACCATACATGTAAAGATGACCTCAAGATAGATTGACCTTTGGCAAATTTGACTTGGCCAAGTTTGGGGAAAATTGGAATGAAAAATCTCAATTTTGACCCTTAGGCTTCAATGACCCCGACCTTTGCAAAAACTAGCCTTTTAAGGACAGTTCCAGGGTAACAATTAGTGGAAATCAGCCAAAGGATGGAGGAGGAGGAGAGGAACAAACAGCAAAATGTGCTCTAGTTATAGTATGATGAAAGAAGAAAAACAAAAATCTCATTTGACCTGTCACGTGCTGGATGGCAACCACCCAGAAAGACAACTGCTGGTTGGAAGTAGCTCTTGACGTTTCCTCTATCATGTTTATTCCAACAAAAAAGTCAAGTCATCACTGACCATCAGATAGACGACTCTTTTTTATGCCTCCAGGAGTAAGAGTCGATTTGTGTGTGTTTTTGTGTGTAGGTGGTGATGTACCTGGCAGGTTGTGGTCTGCAGAGTTGTGCCATCCTGGTTGCTAAAGGTTACCCAGACCTGGGCTGGAATCCCATCGAGGGTGAACGCTATCTGTCCTTTTTGAGATTCGCCGTCTTCTGTAACGGTGTGTCCACCTTCATACCAAGTACACAACATAAACACTGTATTTGGTGGGACCGAGGCTTAGCGCTCAGCTTCTGTAGCTGACCTGGGGAGCTGTGAATGTGCTGCTGCAGAGCATCGTTTGTACTGTACTGCAACTGCAGTCGATCCTCTCCATGCGGAATAGATCCATACTTGAGAAGAGGATCAGTTTTTCAAGAAAATGTTTCCTCCATAATGTCCAGATGTTGTTCCACTCTATGTGGATCAACTTTCAGACAATATAGAACTTTTTCTTCTGAACTACATCTCCAAATATTACAACAACACAGTCTTTGGAATCTTGTATCCCAGAAGTTCTTCCGAATCAGAATAATTCTTACCTTTTGTTCCTGGATTTAAAAAAATATAGGAATATAATTAGTTTGTGTTGTATGTCAATACCAGGGGAGAGCGTGGAGGAAAATGCTAATGTGGTGGTGAAGCTTCTGATCAGACGTCCTGAGTGTTTTGGCCCCGCCCTGAGAGGAGAAGGAGGGCAGGGTTTGCTGGCTGCCATGAATGAGGCCATCAAGATCTCTGAGAATCCGGCTCTGGATCTCCCCAAAATCACCACTGGAGTCACTGCTGGGTACGGATCCACTTTCTCTTCTGTAACTTTGTTCTTCTCATGTCGGAAGGCATTTAGGTCTCATCATGGGACATTGAAAACCCTATTCATAGTGTCGTTAGTTAGTTTTCCTGTTGTGACGTACTTTTTAATCCTCACACATTAGTTTAATTCATGTTACTGTGGACAGATCTGGTCTCAATATGTGGCTGAAACAGATGAACGTTTGACGATGCACAGTTTCAATCACAGCCACAGTTTCTCTAGTCACAGCCACAAAAGCCTATGCATTGCCCCTTCAGAGCCGTCATGGATGACTTGGTGGCTTTCCTCACTTGCACAGCCACTCATTTTGCCTGCCTGCTCCAAACAGATTTACCATGACATTTATATTTCTTCATGATTTATGTAAAAGAAGTGCAAAACATTTATTGACTTGGAAATGTTTATGTATTCATCCCTGAACCTGTCAAATGGAAGCCGGATATAAAAATGATGATTTGTATAAAACAATCTTTGTATTTAGTTTGTCCAATTACTTATGGTCTCTGATAATGAAGGGGCTGCATTAAAAAACTGTAATTATTCTTTCCCCATTAAAGAAGTGAAGCCTTTGCAGACACGTAGAACAGAAAGAGCCTGCAGAGATTCTCGTACGATTTGGGCACAAATAATAAAACCAGGACGAGCAGTCGGTGTCTGTCTGCACGTATCAGTATGCAAAAGCTGTCAAACCCTGTCTGCATTTTAATCAGGAGGATTATTAGTGCCTGAGGTGACAGTCAGGCCAGGAAGCGGGTCAGAATCAATATGTATGACACAGTGGCCTTTATGAAGATGGTCTATTGGGCCAAACTGTCACCATAACTGTTCATCTACTTCACCTCTGTTGTCCATAATCTTCTCAAATCACCTTGAAAATATTATGAACTTGTATTTCTGTCTTGTACTCCATTCTGAGTACAAGACAGAAATCCCATCAACGGCTGCCGCAGTGACAGAGTGATGTGTGTCTGTGTCTCAGGTCTGGAGAGGAAGAGGAAGAAATTATCCACATGGGCAATGCCATCATGTCCTTCTACTCGGCCCTCATTGATCTGCTGGGACGCTGCGCTCCAGAGATGCACGTGAGGCTCTTGACAGTAACCTGGACTTCAGGGTGACCCTTTACAGTGAAATGTCACCTGCAGCATGTAGGACAGCTGCTGGTGCTGGCAGGTTTACCAGATTTATACCGTCATCAGGTACCACCAAGGTGAAACAAAAGGGGCAACATTTTATTATTATTATACCCCCTCCTCCCACCCCCCACGAGCTTATTTTTGGGGATACAATGCATCCTGAAAGTATTCACAGCGCTTCACTTTTTCCACGTTTTGTTATGTTCTAGCCTTATTCCAAATTGGATTAAATTCATTTTTTCCTCAGACTTCTATGCAAACAAGAGAGCAGAAGAGGGGACTTACTTTCTACACACAGTACCCCATAAGGACAATGTAAAATTTGTTTAGGGTTCTGTGAATAGAATTTTGAGGGGGAAAAATGAATTTGCTTCATTTTTTAATAAGCCTGTAGCACGACTAAATGTGGAAAAAGCGCTGTGAATACTTTCCAGATGTACCGCGTATAAAATCTCCTTGTCCGTCCATCAGTCTCTCTGTCAATGATTTGTGGAAGCACAGCTACTTCTAAACCATTTAACTATTTAATCCATTTCAGTGAAACATTGCCTGCTGGTGCATAGCCCGCCATATGAAGATGTACATGAAGGGAAACAACTGTGGTCAGATATCATCAAGGGCAGATAATTGGAATTTTCTCACAACTGTAAGTTGTGCTTGTCACATGAAGTTCCATCCTTCTGGCAAACTTTTGTATCTTATAACTCAAGAACCATAACACTTTCAAAATCAAATTTTTTATCCATTAATCCTGGGAGGCCAAAGCTCTCTGTGCCAAAAAACTATACATTTCTAACATTTATAAAAGTTTTTTTTTTCATAAATCTTTTTTTTAATCAAAGTGTTTATACATCCTGTCGCTAACGTCACTCGCCTGAACAATGTCATCGTTACTAACGTAAAGACAGAACGATGGGATTACATCAAGCCAAAAATCATCTTAACAGTTGTGTCCTGTGCCCTTATGGACGACTTACTTATTTAATGTGTCATAATTGCCAATTACGTGTACAGAGGTTGACCAAATTATTAATTCATCAGAAAACATTTACTCCCACTAAACTACAATCGACATCCAAGCAACTACTATGACAGAGCAGGGTGTGATAAAATGCAGTCAAAAGTTGACATTGCCCATTTGGGGAATGATTAACACCACCAGTAGAAATATTTTGATACTAAAACCCCTTGAATTTTTTTTTTCTTCACTTCTGCCTTTTACTGTATATACCCTGACTAGTCTTTTTGTTTAGTATTACTGGTGACTTCAGACATTCATTTACTGTATGTTCCAGAAATAACACCCAGATTCACGGGCATAAGAAGCTGCTAGTTACCTCTTTAAATAAACCCACATCGTTATATTCAACACTGAGACAAAAGTAGCATTTTGTAACTATTTCAGATTATTTTTGCTACTTGATTTCTACAAGTAGTACTCAAAAACACACTTTCATTGACAAGTTTTAAGTGGTAACTGCACGTCTCTATCACTTGCTGCAATGTTGGAAGTTTGGTGGGTTGTTGGAGGTATGGATTCTGAGTGCCGGTCCCAAGCCCAGGTAAATGGGGAAGGTAGAAACTAAAAGGGTGTACACCCAAAATTTTATCTAGCTTCAGCTACATTGGGTGGAACAAAGCCAATGTGTTGAGACAGACAGCCCCAAGCCTGGATAAATGAGTGAGGTTTCATCAGGAAGAGCAAGTGGTTAAAATTTCACCAAGCCAACCATTAAGATCAAGAAATCAAATGTGACAGTGCTGGTGTCAGACAGGGTGCCAGCAGAAACTGAGCTACTGTTGGACAAAGAACAAGAAGAGGCTGAGAACATGTCTGAAGGCAGCAGGAGAAAAGGAAAGTTTAAAGTGTGGGAGTGATTTGGGAATGTTATGATAGGTAAAGAGAGAACACTGGATGATATCATCACGGAGAGGAGACAGGTAGACATACTGTGTGTTCAAGAGACCATGTGGAAGGGAAAGTAAGACCAGGAACATCAGAGGTGGGTTCAAACTGTTGCATCACAGTGTGTATGAAAGGAGAAGTGGAGGAGTATGTTAAGAGTGTGTTGGAGGTTAAGTGAGTGTCTGACCAATTGAAGGGGTGATGATGAATGTCATCAGTGCATATGCCCCAAAGGCAGGTTGTGAGATGGAAGAGAAAGATTTGTGAGCTAGATGAGGTGGTAGTGTGTGTGTGCTCAAGCATGAGGGAGTGGTGATGTCAAATTCATGGAGATGGTTCTGGACAGCTGGACAACTACTTCAGATGTGGTGAGGGAGACGGCGAGGAAGGTGCTTGGTGTGGCATTTGGACAGACAAAGGAAACGAGGAGACGTAGTGGTGGAATGAAGATTTTCAGTAAAGTAAAAGGTGAAAGTGGTTGGTAAAAAAAGAATTGGGGATAGTTTTAGAGATGATGAAAGAAAGGAGTACAAGGAGATGTGGTTTCAGGTGAGTAGAGAAGTGGCAAAGGCTAAAGAAAGGGCAGGTAGCGAGCTGTAAATTATTTATTGAGTGGAAAAAATGTCCAACTCTGATTGAGCCTCTCAAATGTCAAGCTTTAGTACTTGTATCACTTTTATATTGTTGTAAAATGAATATTTGTGGGTTTCTGTTGGAGTTCAGATCAGTTGGGCTTTAAGAATTCACAATGTGGTGAATTGAAGTTAGACACCTGGAGCGGGAAGCCACCAAGACACCTTTGAAAACAGTGAAGGTGGTCCAGGCTTCCAGCTGTGACTGGAATCTTAAATAGCAAACTTCAAACCGAAGTGCAGACATTACTCCAGTTATCCTGTTTTCCTCTCCTCTGACAGCCGGAATGCTTTATTTTTAAATGCTGAATAGATGTTTTCTTTGTGTCTTCCAGCTCATCAGTGCAGGTAAAGGTGAGGCGCTGCGTATCCGAGCCATCCTGCGCTCGCTGGTTCCCACGTCGGACCTTGTGGGCGTCATCAGCATCCCCCTGAAAATGCCAGTGGTTAATAAAGGTACAGTGTTCAGTTCATGCATGCAGATGGTAATGGATTAAAAAGCCTCTGCGTCATGTGCAGTCAGGTCCATAAGTATTTGGACTGTGACCTTTTTGTAATTTTGCCTCTGCACACAACACAATGGATTCAAAATGAAGCAAGATGTCGTATTGTCACCTTTTAGCTTAAATTAAAGGAGTTTAAAAAAATGTTGCATTCACTTTGTAGGAATTATGGTAATTTTTAGACATAGTCTCTCCATTTTCAGAGCCCATAAGTAATTGGACAAGCTACATATGCAAATTCCTTTAGTATAAATCATCACTTTTACAGCCAGCGATGTACGTGAATACATGAATATTTCTGAGTTACTGAATATGCCTTAAGTTTTGCTGGCATCAGCCATTTGCAAAACTGAAAATTCTGTTTGTGAAGTGTGACTCAGTATGTTGGCCACTTTTCACACTCCCATCCAGTAGATGGCAGTGTTCTCAGCGGTTTGACGGAGGGGTTGGCGCTTGTGTCAATTTAAAGCTCAAACCTTCAGAATTAGCGCATTACTTTAAAAGTGCGATATTTTCACTATGTAAAAATGGCAGAGATGCTGTTAATGTGTTGATAAACTGTCCAGAATTAGTCTGTTTATAAATGAAACTATGAGTGAAAGTGCCTTGCGTTTGATCTACACTGCCACCATCAAAGGTAAGTGAGACGTCTTCGCAGCAGCCAACGGTGTTTAAAGACATGAGCGCTGGCTTGTTGTTTTGGGTTTGTGATCGCTTCACATTGAATTTACTCAGAAGCCTCTCTGGGGCACTAGAAGTCGAAACTGCTTTATCAGTTGCCAACAGTGTGCCGAGTCAATACTAAAAACTAGCGGCTAGCAGTTAGCTGTAACTTCCTCTGTGAAAAACAGAGGAAAGATGAGTTGAGATGGCTTGTTTCCACAGCCAAGTCTGTTGTGACTGGCTAAACTTGACCTGCAGCTGTGGGTGGTACTGCCCTGCACGTGACCTGTGACGTCATGTGCAAGGCCTCTATATAGACAATGAGACTCAGTGGTGCCGGTGTTCATCTCCGGATTCCATAGCATGAAGCGGATGAGACTCCCCCTGGACGGGACACCAGTCCAACGCAGGTTACTTCCCCAGTCGAGGCCAGTCCCTATTTACAGCTGAGTGGACTGAGACAATGCAGATTAAGCGTCTTGTCCAAGGACACAGACAGCTAGTATGAGCAAGATTCAGACCCGAGCAAGATTCGGACCCATGCAAGAAGGAGACTCCTGAGGGAAGCCACCCAGACACCCAGGAGGTATAAGCTTTTTATGTTTACATAAGTGACCAGCAGTAGTCAGTCATGATGAGTGACAAGACTCAAGACACATTGGCAAGTTAAAAGAACTTTTTTGGAACGTTCAACACAACTGAACACAACTGAAAGTCTTTATCATTTTGATGCTGTGTTGATTTCAGAATATCCAACATAAATTAAAACGTGCGCACT